>NC_056735.1:475692406-475757406 GCF_019279795.1 Protopterus annectens
GCCCTTTTGTAGAATATCCACATCATTTGGGGATTCAGTAATGGCTCCCAGTTTGCAGTAATCTATGAACTTTGTTAGCCAGAGTTCCTTAGTGTTGGCCTGTACTTCAGAGAAGTAGATGCCAAACAAGAGTGGTCCCAGGACTGAACCCTGACATACTCCACTTGTCACTTATCTGGAGCTGGATTTGGAGTCGGCTACTTTTACAGTCTGGGTTTTGTCAGTAAGCCAGTTGACAACCCATCGAGTGACATAGGGATTTATGCCCGGGTTAGTAAGTTTATCTATGATTCCAGAGTGGGGGATGGTGTTGAAGGCTGGAGCTGGATTTGGAGTCGGCTACTTTTACAGTCTGGGTTTTGTCAGTAAGCCAGTTGACAACCCATCGAGTGACATAGGGATTTATGCCCGGGTTAGTAAGTTTATCTATGATTCCAGAGTGGGGGATGGTGTTGAAGGCCTTGGCAAGGTCCAGATAGGCTGTCTGGACCGCCTTATCCTCGTTCACAACTCTGAAGACTGATTCAAAGAAGTCAGTCATGTTCAGGAGACAAGATCGGCCCTTCACAAACCCAGACTGGGTGGGGTCCAGTGTTTGAAGGTTGCCAATGTCTTTGTTTATAAGTTCCATGATAATGCGTTCCATGCCCTTGCAGATCAGGCTCGTCAGACTGATGGGACAGTAGTTCCCAGGATCCAAGATGGATCCCCCCTTGTGGAGTGGGATAATTGTAGCTGTGTGCCACTCAGTGGGCATGAAGCCTGAGGTGAGGCTATGATTAAACATGACACTTAGGTGAGGTGCCAGCTCATTTTGTAGTTCATGTAGTACACAGCCTGGGATGTCATCTGGTCCCATGGATGCTGTATTCTTAGCTTTAGAGAGTACGGTTTCTACCTGTGTGGCCGTGATTATCGGAATTTGGCAATCTTTTGGTATTGAGATGGGTCTTTTAAGGGGTAAGAGGGGGTGAAGTTGGCACTAAATCGATCTGCCAGGATATTGTTAATATCCTTGGGATCAGTATATTTATTGCCATTCTGTTGAAGCTCAGAGCAGATCTGAGCATTGCCATTTAGATTCTTGACATAATTATAGCTACTTTATACTGTCTCTTACCTGTGGAAGGAATTTATGTTGACACTACATGACTGTTTCTACACATATTCACAAAATCCTAGTTGAAATTATGCATGCAGCTTACTACCGCTCCCAGGATTTGAACTGTGGCTGTTTCTGCTAACAATACAAGTTTCTGTTTCATCAGAAGGAGCTATTGAAAAACTGCTGCTTGTTTCTTAAATGATTTCTGTCTCATTCTCTCTTTGTTGTGCAATCTGACCTTGTAATTACAACATTCTTGTACATACATTCCTATACATACCTTTTGACATAGCACAGTGTGGAAAACAGTGGTTAACACAACATTATTATTCAGATATCAGATCTTGGTGCATGGACGATTTCATATCAGTTAATCTCATGTCTTACAGAGGCACTAACTTTGTCAGATGAGACTTGATTGTTTAATGCTTTCAGAGATACAGTTGCTATGCATAACCTGTACACATTTCAATTCATACCATACCACAGTAAACACAACCAATCCAGGGTTTTGTATTTTATTGACAGACAGTTATAGTTTTATTTATATATAACCTATATGAGACTATTACTGTAATATTGTCTGGTTTATTCACTACAAATCATACCCATTTTTAATACTGCCAGGTGACATTCTACTCCTTTATATTTATTTGGTATGAATACTACAAGCTAGATTGTTACTCACCAGCCTCGCAATGCAGCCTTTGCAACCTACTGGCATGGGCTTCCTGGTTCGCAGCCCGCTCAGCTGGAGCTGTAAAGAAGATAGAGAAACATTTATGCATATCTATCCATCACATACACAGACTGGGCTTTGGTAAACAGTTACTGATATGAATATTTACACATGCCAGGAACATCGCCCCTCTGCCATGCTTCTTGGAACCACTAGTCCAAGAGCTCCCTCTTCCTCCACTTCAAGTTGGCATAGTCATGCCGGACCTGCTCACCAGTCTGAGGTTGCCACTGGCACTGGTGAGATCCTGGGTTAGATTTTCCCAGGCCTCTGCTTTGTATTGGGAGCCCTGGTACTGGTCCTACAGCAGTCTCACATCATGTGTTTTAACAAGGAGTCCTACCATGACCTTTGACTCCTGTATGCCCCAGCATTGCACCTGAAAGTGCATACCTTCTCCAACACCAGCCATATTGCCTACAGTGGGGAGCTACAAATGGTTAAGAGCTGTATTACCACCTGCAAGGTTTAAATATGGCTGATTTCCTGCCTTTTGCCATGATTGGGTGGTTTTGAGTATGCTGAGCTAAGCTAAGCTACGGGCAAACCTGCTTAGCTAAGGTTGGCAGTGCTTAAAGGGACAGGTTCAGCACTGCTTACCAATGGGCAAATCTGCTTAGCTGGGCTACTCATTGCTTAGCATTCATATTTAAACAATGCTTACAACCGGTAAGCATAGCTGTGCAATGCTTATCACTACTTATGTTTTATTTTATAGACTATCAGCTGTATGGGACTGAGTCATCATTCCTGACATATTATATTTTTGTTTACCTTCCCTGAAATCCCACTATGTGCTTTCATTACATTTATTCTTGAGTGACTATACTGCATGGGGCACTTGTGTTTATATGAGGGTTTCACAAATGTATTATACTGACACCTCCCATCTGGACCTACTGCAGTACTCTGGTTTACAAATATATGTTATTTACTACCTAATTATTAAAAAAATATGTACTGTTTTCACATGTAAAATGTAAATTGGCTTCTGTGGGGATCAAACCAGGAATGCCTACTTGCCAAGCAAGCACTCTAACCACTTTACTATTCCAGATTGCTACTGTTCAAGATACATTCATATTTATCTCCTTATAATGTGTAAGCTAGGCTGAGCAGAACTGCGCGATGCGCACACCCACTTACCTATACTAAAACTTTATTGTGGACTGAAAGAAAAATTAAACTGCTATGTTTTATGTTTGTATTGTAGGGGTATGCACATTGATTTCTGCAGCATTATCTGTGAGGGTTGTGCTTTTTAAATGGTGATGACATGACAGGCTTTGCATTTGAGTGGTATACTCCATGGACACTAGCAGTGTCCACCATCCCTCTCAACGGTACAGATTGCCACAGAATGTCCAAATTTGTGCCTTGTGTTTTTGGACCATTTTTCATACAATTGTGGCTTTCTGGCAGATTAGTGGCAAAGCATTAGGGACTGCAGTTAGTATGTAATGGCAGACATTTGAGTTTTACACTTCATACCCTTTCAGGAATTCATGCTAATGCAATGCCTATTATTCTATCAACTTTATAAATTTGTGAGAGCAATATTTCACTTTTGTCCCTATTTGTTCCTTTTTTTATGACTCTGTCCAAATTTCTTTTCAGGTTGCAAGATAATGATGTCCACGGACACTCTCGCTACTGTTACATTGCCGTACGACAATTATGGAGTGCAGGGGGCATGTGTATTGTGACAGCACTGCTCTCAGACACACCCCCTGCACTCCTACACGGAACTGTGCCCTTATTACACTACGGCAGCACACCTTTATGAATATGCATGGCACACTGCTGTGCTGCACAGGAATGGTCCCTTCCATGCAAGAATAAGTTATTCTTGCATGGAAGTTTGCTGAATCCTGGGGTATGTTTATTTTACTGTTATAGCTTTAACTGCTTCATTCAATAGCTCTGGCAGAGGATAAAACATAATAATATTGTATCATGATATTTTTAGACTACATTTTCCTCTCATTTTCTATTTTGTCAATTTCTATTTTCCATAAAAGAACTTTTTTTGCTAACATCTCATTATTTCATTAAAACATGCTTTTCTACCTTTTCATTTTTTAAACATATACCAATGCTGGTTGCATTTTGACTTTAGTATATTTACTACCAACCTTTCATTGATATCATTTATCCAAAACAATACTTTATACAAATTCAAAGAAGCAGCATAAACTATTGGGTTTATTAATCCTAAACCTCAATCTTCCTTGTCCATGTATGACTCCTCTCTTCAATCTTGAACCCCATATACAAGAAAAAAATAGTTGTCATGTTTCTTTTTCATAGATTTTTTGACATCATATAAGCGCTTGCTAAATATGCAATCTTTTCCAGTAAAACTGAATTAATCAAATAAACCTTTTTATTAAATGATAGCTTGTATGTTTTCCAAAAACAACAAGGTTCATTTCTTTCATCTAGTATCCTATTCCATTGTTCCTCAATTACATTTTCCCCCCAAATCTTATTCCTAACAAAGAGATTTCTTTCATCAAGAAAGATACTTCGCCTGTTTGTACACAGTATTTCACCTTTTCCTTTATTTAAGGTCATGCCTATTATATTTAAACATTGATGTATATAACATATAACTTCTTTCAACTATACTTTGTTTTTCATAATCAATATAATATCATCTGCATAAGTAACTGTGACTGGAATTTTTATACCTTAATTAGTATTATAAGTCGCATCTCTCATGTGCATATTTGCATCTCTGACTAATGCATTTGTAACTAATGCCAATAATATACTACTCACTGGCAATTCCTGATATCTGCCATTATTTTTAATTATTTCGCTGCTTAACCATCCATTCACTAAAATTCCTGCTTGATTTTATTATATGTCAAACAACATGCTTTGTAATTTTTTTTATTAATGTTAAACTCATCCATAACTGTCCACAAAAGTTCATGTACCATACAAAAAGGTTTATTTAAACATTGTCTCGTGATCTTGGTCTTATCATTCTTTTTTATAATATCATTTACAATCTCCCTTACTATGAATAATAATTCCTGACATCCTTTTCCCTTTAAACTGTATATACTATCTTCCACAATGCTTTACATTCTATTTCCCATTCTCTTCTGAATTATTCTCATAAAAAATCTTATAATCTGTACTATTCAATACTACAGGTCTCCAATTTTCAATTTATTCTTATCTTCCCTTTTCCATACAAATTTAGGTACACCACTACATAAATCTGTGTACACAAAACCTTAATTTAACCACTCATTCATAACGTTTAAGAAGTATTTTTCTGCTAACCTGTAACAATTTTATGAACTTGGTATCCTATTCCATCTGATCATGAAACTAACTGTAAATTAACACAGTGAAGTGCCTTATCTAATTCATGTAAATAAATCACAGTTTCCAATTCCTTATTTTCTTGTTCTGTCAGTTTTTTAACATGCCATACTTTTATTTATTATTTTGCAGTTTTTCTTATCTTGAAACATTTTTACATAATTAATTACGGTATTCACAATTTGTTCCTGAGATCATTTACTTCACCTCTTATCACCTTTCATTTCTTTTGTCATACTAGTATACTCTTTAACTATGCTACTCAAGTAAACTGATGCATCTTCATTTTTACCTTGTAAAAATATATTTGCTTAAATAAGAATTATTTGATTTTTTCATATTTTTTTCATAAATTCTCCATTCTGTCATATAACATTCCTTATTGTTCCTTTCCAAATCATTTAAAGCATTCATACACATTAGTTTATAAAGTATTTTTCTACTTGTCTTACATCTGACTGCCATTCTAAAAAAATACATTTCTTATATATTTTTTCGAAGGTAGCCACCACTCAGATTATTATTTATAACACATTCTAGTGGAAATGTAGTCTTTCCATAAACACACACTTATTTTTTTTCCTATTTTCATTCCATAATTATATTATATTGTATATACTATGATTACATGTCCACAATTTATTATTCCAAATCTTTACATTGTCACATTTCATAAATTCAAAAAGTTTCCTAACAACATTTCCTCTCTTTTTTCTCTCAAATCACAATTAAAATCTCTGGATAATATTACATTTATATTAATTACTACATAATAAAACATTTTCTGAAACAAATTTTTTGTTTCTTTACTTGTTACATAAGCATACATTGTTATAATTCTGTTTACCTGATTAAGCCATCTTATCTTCAATAGTTAATCTTCCTATCATTGACAGTGTCATGTTCAATATTCTCACTATCTACAAAGTACAGCTATTCCTGAATATAGTTCCTTTCCTAAGTTCCAAAACTTCCAATATTATTAAATCAGCATCACAATTACTATATCAACATCACACTTACTACACTGATTTATAATGCCTTTTCTTCTACTTATATTTTTATACTATTAACATTTACTGAAAGTAAACTAAATTTGTCATATGCCTATGTTGTACCTCACCAGAAATTAGATAAATTTGAAGAAATTATCTCATTTGCATTATACATTTTATTTCTTTTTCTCTTTTACACTTATCCATTTAAAATTTCTTTTTCTGTCTTTTACTCTGTTGGCAAAATAATTATTTTACCTCTCATTATTTTCAAATCTATATCTTCTTCATCACTTATTTAAAAACCTTCTTCTATATTCTCTTCTGTTTTATTTTATTCTTTATCATTACCTTCATTACTACCCTGTTCTTGTTCCCCTATATCTTCTTTATCTTTTATTGGGATGGATTCTTGTCTTCATATACTATCACTGTTGTTCTCTTCTTCTTCATCCTTTGTATCTAGGTTATAATTCATCCCCAAATGCCCAATTTTGTTAAATTAATAACATTTCAACTCACACTTTTTCATCATGGCTCATTTCCTCAGAAATATAAAATTTCTTATCTCAATTACTTATCAAATGAGTGTCTTTTCTACAAAAAAATGTTTTCAGTTGACCCCAGTATTTTACAACACATCTGCTACCCTCTACATTTATTATGTTAGGGATATGAGTGTTTTTTTTTCTTTTTCCATTTTCAATGCAATATGACTGTCTCATCCTCCAGTACACAATCTTCTTTTATCATATACTTTACTAATACACATAACTTCCTTACAACGTTTGCTTAAATGTCATTTTAGTCTCTTTTTCAAATTAATTTCAGTGCTGAACATGTATCTTCTTTCTTGTTTCTCTCTGATCTGCTTTAACCACATAAGAATTCTGTGGATTACAGTTCTTTTCCTTCTCATACCCCACACAAATGTTTTCAGAACAGAACCAGTTTGAGAAATAGTGTCACAAAAATATCTCTATGAATTAGGATACAAGCTTTTACCCTCCTGAGCCTTAACTCCCAATGTGACTATTAAATTATCCCAAATTTCATACTTGTTCATTTCTTTTCCTTGTTCTGAATTTTCAGCATAAATTTCCTTTAATTGCTGACATTTCCTCTCATCTGTTCTTCTCTCGTCACTTTCACTGCAGTTTCTTTAACATGCTTGGCATACAATTTCTTTGTCTGGCAATCTACTTTGAAAACAGCTTGCTATCCCTCCAATTGAATTCTGTCCATAATTTCATCACAAGAAACAGCTTTTTCACTTTCCAGCTCATTCTGTATCAAGAATTCATCCAAAATATCATCCTGCAACCCTCTTGACTACAAGGTTGTACTAACACATCAATCATTGTGTTGCACATTTGCTTCCAGTGAAACAAATAAATTCAGCTGAAACAGCTCCTCAGAATCTAGTATAGCTTCAGACACTGCATCATTCATCTTTGTGCTATCCAGCATCTTGGATTTCCTTGAGAGCTGTTGTTCCAGCCATCACTGCACTAGGAATGGAACAACCACTCTCCTAATGAGTATGGGTCCCTTATTTATATGCAAAAATAGCACTTATTTGCAAAATATTTTCATATCTACAGATATTTACAAGTGTGCAAATCTCTCTCTCTCTCTCTCTCTATTAATATATATATATATATATATATATATATATATATATATATATATATATATATATATATAGGTTCATAGGTTCATAGGTGTGTACTAGGCTAATGGCCCTGGAGCCTTTATGAGCCTAGTCCATAGGATTACCCTGGCATCATACCACCCGACCTTAGTTTCCAGTGCCTCTGTCGAGTAGAGCCACAGGAGTGATCCCTGGTGTCAATTTTCTATTTCCCATCCACTCATCAAGATTTCTCTTGAAGAGGGTCAGTGAGGTGCTCTGTTTGACATGTATAGGAAGTCTATTCCATAGCATGGGTAGTCTATGGGTTATCAACCTGTCCCTCCAGCAAGTTCTGTTAATTGTGGTCGTGAGGGTGATGTCTCTGGAGCGTGTTGTGCAGAGGGATTGAGATTTCTTTAGATGTAGCAGTTCTAACAGAGCGGGGTCAGACATGGCTTTATAAGTCAAGCAGAGATTGCCTCTAAGTAGGTGACATGTGACAGAGAATAGTTGGAGTTTTTTGAGTCTGTCCATATAGGACAAGTGTTTAAGGCCTAGGATCCTCTTTGTGAGGTACTTTTGCGGCCTCTCCAGTTATTGCAGTTGTCTAGTGAGGTACATGCCAAATGGAGCATTGTACTCGATGATTGGCCTAATGAGGGAAGAGTAGGTGGAGACAATGACCTCTTTCTTCCTGGATGCAAAACCCTTAGTGATGAGATGTGCCACACAGAAGGACTTTCTGACCACAGTGCTAGTGTGGTGGTCAAAAGGGAGGTTGCTGTCAACCTGTATTCCCAAATCTCTTATGAATCCTTCTGTGTTCAGTGGACTGCCGTCGATGTGATAGTTCATGGGAACTGGGTTTTTCCAAAGGGGGTGATGACACATTTTTTGCCATTGAGCTTAAGGCCATGGTTCTGATACCAGTTGTTGGTCTCAGTGAGGCCTTTCTGTAGGATGTCAACATCACTTAGGGAGTTAATAATGGCTCCCAACTTGCAATTGTCTGCTAACTTTGTCAGCCAGACTCCCTTTGTGTTGGACTGGACTTCTGAGAAGTAGATACCAAACAGGAGAGGACCCAGGACTGATCCTTGTGGGAATCTACTTGTGACAGGTCAGCAGTCTGACTTGGAGTCAGCTACTTTCACACTGTGGGCTCTCTCTGTGAGCCAGTTTGCAACCCACCTAGTTATATAAGGTTTGATGCCTAGCTTAGTGAGTTTTTCTATGATTCCTGAGTGCGGAACGGTATCAAAGGCCTTGACCAGACCAAGGTAGGCTGTATGAACCACCTTGCCTTCATCCACAGCTCTGGTGACTGACTCAAAGAAGCCAACCAAGTTGAGCAGGCATGATCTACCCTTCACAAAACCAAACTGTGGGGGATCCAGAGTTTGAAGATTCCCTATATCCTTGTTTATTAGGTCCATGATGATGCATTCCATAGCTTTGCATATCAGACTCATCAGGCTAATGGGGCAATAGTTCCCATGGCCTGTAGTCACTCCTCCTTTGTGGAGAGGGATGACTATAGCAGTGTGCCATTTGGCAGAGACAATGCCTGAGGTGAGGCTGTGATTGAACAGGGCACACAGGTGAGGTGCCAGTTCACTCTGTAGTTCATGTAGAACACAGCCAGGGATACTGTCAGGTCCCATAAAAGCTGTATTCTTGGCCTTGGACAGTGCTTTGTTAACCTGTGCAGCAGTAATACTGGGTGCCTAGCAATCTACTGGTATTGTGATTTTTCCTTTGTGGGGAGAGGGAAAAATTTGGCACTGAATCTGTCGGCCAGTATATTGGCAATATCTGTTGGCTCGGTATAGGAGGTACCATTGTACAGTAGCTCAGAGCAAATCTGGGTATTGCCGTGGAGGTTCTTTACATAACTATAAAAGGCCTTGTGGTTGTCTTTACTATCTGCTGCAATTATGTTTTCATAGCTAGCTTTAGAGGATTTGATGAGGGATCTCAACTTTTTTTGAGGCTGATAAGGGAGTTTTTCCATTCTTGGGACTTCACCTTATTCTGGATCAGTTTCCTCCTTCTATTGTAGAGTTTGTTTATGGCAGGGAACACCAGATTGGCTTCCTTTTTTGGAGGAGAACATCTTGGTTCTATTGGGTATGGTGAGATCCATGCATTTGTGTACGTGTTTGTACAGTGCATTGGTGTATGATTCAGTGGTCATGCAACTATTCTCCATTTGCATGGGTGCCATGAAGTTAGCCACCTCTGTTCTTATGAAGCCAAAGTTAGTTTTGTAGAAATTTTTCATGGTGGTTACCTTTGTGGGGGGTGGGGTGGGAGGGATGTGGATTTCCTAGGTGATTAGTTTGTGATCGGATCTAACCAGGGAGGAGATGACTATTAGTGTACAGCAATGGTCACCTATGTTAGTAATGACTAGGTCAAAGATGTTGCTACCTCTAGTGGGGGTAAGAATAAGCTGGTCCAGGGTATTGGAATTAATGAATTCTAGGAAACGTTGGACAAGTGTATTGGTACATGAGTAGTTTTCCCAGTTAATGGAGGGGTAGTTGAAGTCATCCAGTATGAGTATGTTAGGTTGGACCCTAATATTCTCCAGGGTGCTTAGGAACATAGAGTGAGTGTCTTGAGATATGGTTGGGGACCTATAACAGGCTACCACCTGAATTGCTGTCTTACCCAGTGTTAGCTGCACCTGAAGTATCTCTGATGCATTATGTTGGGCTACCAGTCTGGAGGTGTTTGCATCATTTATGAGTATGGAAACACCACCATCTTTGGAGCTTCGATCCAAGTTCTGAGGCCGAAAGGTGTGGAATGAGTTATAGCCTGGTAGTGCAGGGATGCTTTCTGCTGCCTTGAACCAGGTCTCTGTTACAGCACAAATGCTGATGTTCTCCATTTTAAGGAGTGCTTCGAGCGAGTGCATTTTGAGATTTAGACTTCTAGCATTGAGCAGCATGACCCTCAGATTGCATTTGTTTGTAGCTGTTACAGTGGTAATTTGGTCTTTGGAACACCGCCTAAAAAAGGAACTCTGGGGGTGGCAAGAGCCTTGGCCAGTATCCAGAAGCCCATGGGTGACAGATGCAGGACATCTCTGGCAAACATTGGGGTCTGTCAATCATGTCATCCCAGGCAGACAGATACTGGATCCCCTTAGAATGACACCAGTAACTTAGCCAATTGTTGAACTCAATAATTTTCTACTTGTACTGTGGTATCATTCTGGGTGATGGTAGGAGGCTGCTCAGGTCTACGGTTGTACCCACCCGGGCTACATAATCTGAGAGCTCCTGCATGTCTCTTTTCATGTAGTCCAGGGAGATACGTCTCAGGTCATTCACACCCACATGTACAATGACAGAGTCATATTTGTACCTGTTGTTGAGGGACCTGAGTGCGTGTATTATTTGGCAGATCCTGGCACCTGACTGTTACTTTCTCCTTATTTAACCTAGTGAGTCAGACATCAGTTTGCCTCACTATCGAGTCACCTATGACTAGTGTTCTGTGTATGCTGTTTTGCCTTAGGGGCTTTTTGGTGAGTGGCACCCTGTTTAGGAGTGTTATGTGTCTCATGATTAGTGTTGTGTTGTGGTGCTCGAATGTGTTTCTGCCTTTGAGGTCTCTGCTGTTTGGGTAGATTTTTATTGAGAGCCTCTGTGAAGGTTGGTGTGTGGTTTGTGTTTTTATGTGAAGGCAGTGCTGGTGTGTGTTCTGGAGGGCTATGTGTTCCATGTGGTGTGGTGCAAGTGTTGAACTTCTCCTCTTGACCAGCTATTCCAGTCTTGGCTGGAGAGTGCATGGCTTTCGATTTGGATATATAAGTGCATCTCTTGCAAGTCTGAGTGTTGGGAGGTAAGACGAGAGGGTTGTAGGTGTACATGAGGCAGTTGCTACATTGCCTCAGGATGCCCACGTTCACCAGGTTAACAGGAGAAAACACAAGGAACTGACCTTTAGACATGCCTGGAGGGGTGGGCATTAATAATAAGTACTGGAGCTGCTTCCTTGCAGAATGTTAGTGCTGGTAGCACTTTTGTGTGCTACAGTAATTGCTACAAGAAGTCTGGTATGGTGAAGTGCTAGACTAATAAGCTAGTAAAAGTGCAGGAGAGGAGAGAACTAGCAGATCTAAGGGAACAATTGAAGAGCAGATTTTGGCACTTCTCAGAAGCTTACAAACATATATATATCTATCTATCTATATATATATATATATATATATATATATATATATATATATATATATATACACACACACACACACACACACACACACACACACACACACACACACACACACAAAGATCTATTGATACAATCATACTACATTTTCATCCCTGTTAAATCCACTCCTTTTTACATAAGCAACATATGATTTTACTTAATATTGTTGGTAAAATCCATTTACCATTAAACATAATTTAATTTATTCTTTGATTCCCTACAAACCATATTACATAAAATAACTTTTTATCTATTCTTTTAACATATTCTATGCTTGCCTCTTAAATCACAGTTAAAGTCTACTGTTATTTTAATATTCATATATAACACTACATAATCTAAAATCTGATGAAATAAGCTTTCTATTTCTTTACAGTTAGTATAAGCATATAATGTTATAAATCTATACATTTGTCCTTTCCATTTTAAATCTACAATGGTTAATCTTCCCATCTAATATATGTACTGTATTTCTTCAGAATATGACTATTCCAGAACATCTCTCATTTCCCAAATTCCAGATCATCTTTCTTCCCCATAGTTCCTCTGTTTGTAATCTTTCTTCAGTTTTTAAAAATCTTGTGTTTTCTAATATAATTACATTTAAATCACATTTATAACACCACTCGAAAATTCATATTCTTCTTATTATATTCTTAATAATATTCATATTTACTGAAAGCATTCTAATTTTTTTTTCCTTAGAATCAAGGTTTCAGAAGTCCATGGCTAATTGCTAGGCTAGCTTTCATAACAGGCCATTTTAAGCCTGACAAATTACCTTTACAAAGGTGAGAATCAAACACTGTAATTTGTATTTGTAAGACAAACAACTTCATCATTACACCAAACCCAAATCATTAGCTGTGCAAATTCTTTTTCATCAATTTCCTTTCTTTTTTCTTTTGTATTTATCCCTTTAAATATTATTTTTCTGTCTTTTACCCTTTTGCCAATGGATTTTTTTTTTCCTTTTTACTACCCTCTAGTTTATGTCTTCTTCATCACTTACTTCAGAACCTTCTTCTATGTCCTCTATTATTTTTCTCAGCTATTTTTTCTTCTACTATTACTACTTCTAAAATTTCTTCTTTTTTCATTAATCTTATTTTCATTTTTGCAATCCTTCCATAATTGTCCAATGTGTTACATTTAGAGCAATTCAATTCACCTTTTTTTGGATCATGTCCCGTTTCCCCACAGATATAACATTTTCTTTTGTCATAGTTACTTTGCAATTATCGTTCATTTCCACACAAAAAAAAATTTGTCTTCAGTATTTTGCAACACCCCTATTCCCCTCCACATTTATCATGCTTGGTATATGCATAATTTTTTTCTCATTCTATTTTTAACACAATAGTACAATCCCAGCCTCCAGTCCATAAACCTCTTTTGTCATAAACTTTTGCAGTGTCAGTAGTTCTTTACATAAAGCTTTCAAGCCTCCTTTCAAAGTTTTTCTTTCTACCTCTGTTCAAAATTGTACAGGGATCTTCTTTTTTGTTTCCCTGTTAAAGGAAAACCTCGACACTAGAACTAAACAAAATTGTTTTTTTACACTCTCCCATGGATTTACTAATCTTCCATGCAGGACTAGTCTAGGCATGCAAAGAAGCGGCTGCTTAGGAGCAGGACGGCAGTGCGCCATGCATAGTAATGAAGGCATGCTGCCCAAGCTCCCAGGCTTACACGGAGCGTGTATGAGTGCAGGGGGCATGGCTGAGAGCAGAGCCCTCAGAATAAACAAGCCCCTGCAATGTTGAACAGCAGAAAGTAGAAGTAAATGAGTGATACTGCTCATAGGTGTCCACATATTCCCACCAACAGTCCCCCATGTGTACAACAGAAACAGGACATAAAAATCAAAAGAAGAAATCCCAGCATTGGTGTCTAAAGCTCCAAGTACAGCTAACCATAGGTGTGTGGGTGTGCCCATTGCTTAGCCATGATGAAAGCAGCCTAAAATGCTGAAGAGGATAACAAGGATGATATATGCAAATGAAGCATGTCAGCAATAGTGTAGTGGGCAGAGTGTTTGCCTAATGAGCAGGGAGTCCCAGTGCAGCACAGTTTATTTTACATGGCAAAGCATGGTATAAGCAATATTTGTAATGCAAAACCCACTAAATAACACACATTTTTATGAACACGAGTATTGCAGGAAGTGCACATGTGAAAATCAGTATCATAATGAATAAGGCAGCAGTAAGCAGGCGTAAGCACAGATAAGCAGTAGAAAGCATATGTAAGCACTAGTAAGTGTGTGCAAGTATGTTTGCAAAGGGTTAAGCACTGCTAACACAGATTAAGCAAAGGACAAGCTAACTAGGTGTAAGACACTGTGACTGGAAGTTAGCAGTGCTTATCTCCATGCAAACCACTTACAACTGCTTTAAAGTGCCTTAAGCACACCGTATCCAATGGCTGGTGTTCTTCCCAGCAACAAAACAAACAGCTTCTGCAAGGGTGGAACCCAGGACCATGCACACCATACACAAAATGATTTACCCCTAAGCCATGTCAGATATGCATAAACCATATGTTGTCAGAAACATAACCCCAGCCCAGTCATGCAACAGTACAGAGAATGTATACCTACAGCTAGATGGACGTGTGCATGCAAATATATTACTATCTAAACGGATACAACATATCTATAGATGTAGTCATATATATATATATATATATATATATATATATATATATATATATATATATATATATATATATATATATCTATCTATCTATATATATATATATATATATATATATATATATATATATGTATATATATATATATATATATATATATATATATATAGGTTCATAGGTTCATAGGTTCATACTAGGCTATCTGCCCGAGGGCATTTATAAGCCTAGTCCATAGTTTGTGGCTTACACCACCCCTTTAGTTTGGAGAAACTATGCCCATTATTTTGCTGTGCCTCTGTCGAGCAGTGACACTGAGGTAACCCCTGGGGTGTATCTGCGATCTCCCATCCATTGGTCAAGATTCCTCTTGAACAAGGCCAGCAGTGCTCTGCCTCACATAAACCGGGATTTTGTTCCACAGCATAGGGAGTCTTTGGGTGATGAATCTATCCCTCCAGCACATCCTATTAATAACCATGTCGAGGTTTAAGTCTCCCGCCCTTGTGGCTCTGAGGGATCTAGATTTTTTGAGATGAAGCATGTTCATCAAATCTGGGTTTGACATGGCCTTGTATGTCAGGCATAGGTCACCTCTGAGCAAGCAGTACGCAACTGAATATAACTGGAGTTCTTTCAGTCGGGCAGCATAAGACAGATTTTTGAGACCCTTTATCCTTTTGGTGAGGAACTTTTGTGGCCTCTCCAGCTGCTGCAAGTGTCGGGTCAGATACATTCCGAATGGGGCATTGTACTTGATCATTGGTCTGATGAGTGATGAGTATAGGGAGACTATGACTTCCCTTGATCTAGATGTGAATCCCTTCATGATAAGGTGGGCAATGTAGAAGGTCTTCCTAACTAATTTAGCAATATGAGTGTCGAATGAAAGGCTACTGTCAACCTGGGTTCCCAGGTCCCTAATAACTTCTTCTGTGTTCAGGGGATTGCCACCTATATGGTAGCTAGGGGTAACCTTATTTTTCCCGAAGGGTATGACTATGAATTTCTTGGCATTTAACTTTAGGCCATGGCTCTGGCACCAGTTATCCGTTTCTGTGAGACCCTTCTGAAGGATATCTGTGTTGGATGTGTTTTCAACTACGGCCAGTTTGCAGTCATCTGCAAACTTTGTCAGCCATAACCCTCCTGTGTTTGTTTGTACTTCAGAAAAGTAGATGCCAAACAAGAGTGGGCCCAGGACTGAGCCCTGTGGGACACCACTTGTGACAGGCTTTGAGTCTGACATGGCGCCAGCAACTCTGACCCTGTGGGTTCTGTCACTCAGCCAGTTTGCAACCCATCTTGTAATGTATGGGTTTACATTTAAGTTGATGAGTTTTTCAATGATACCCGAGTGAGGTATTGTATCAAAAGCCTTCGCCAGGTCTAGGTAGGCTGTATGGACTGCCTTTCCTCGTCAATGGCCTTGGTGACTGTTTCAAAAAGTCAACCAAGTTTAAAAGGCATGATCTGCCTTTGACAAAGCCAAACTGGGTTGGATCCAAAGTCTGCAAGTTCCCTATGTCTTTATTTATGAGATCCATTATGATCCTCTCCATGGCTTTGCAGATAAGGCTTGTCAAGCTAATGGGATGGTAATTTCCAGGGTCGGTGGAGGCACCGCCTTTGTGGAGTGGGACCACAGTGGCTGTGCGCCACTCCTGGAGTGCGTATCCGGAGGTGAGACTAAGATTAAACAGCTGTCCTAACTGTGGGTTTAATTCCTCATTGAGTTCATGGAGCACACAGCCGGGGACACCATCAGGTCCCATGGATGCTGTGTTCTTTGCCTTGAGAGAGCAGTTCTCACCTGGGCGTTAGAGATGTTTGGGGGCTACAATCATTTGGTACAGATACCTCTCCTTTAGGGGCGGACGGCGGAGAAGTTTGCACTGAACCTGTCAGCCAGTATGTTGGCAATGTCTGTAGGATCAGTAATCTTCACATCATTTTGAACTAATTCTGAGCATATCTGGGAGTTTCCTCCTAGGTTTCTGACATAGCTAAAGAATGCCTTATGGTTGTCTTTAGAGTCCTTAGCTATTTTTGTCTCAAAATTAGCTTTGGATGATTTTATGAGAGCTCTTAGCTTTTTACTTATAGTGATCAGCGGTGTCTTACCTTTTAAGGATTTTGCTCTATCTTGTAGTAGCTTTCTCCTTTTGTTGTAGAGTTTGTTTATGGCTGGGGTCCACCAGACTGGACGCTTGCCTTTGGTACAAAGAGTCTTTGTTTTGCTTGGGATTGCCTGATCCATGCAGCCCTGCAGGTGCTGGTAGAAGGCATTTGTAAGTGACTCAGCAGTTTGAGTAATGTTAACCGCCGGCTCAGGGGCCTTAAAGGAGACCACACTAGTCTTTAGAAGTGTGAAGTCGGCTTTCGAGAAGTTCTTTACTGTGGTCTTTTTCATTTCGGGTGGGGGCCGGATGAGGACCTCCAGCGAGATTAGTTTGTGATCAGATCTCACCAGTGAGGGGTATACTTCCGCCGTTGAACATTGTGCTCCCATGTTCGTGATGATGAGATCAAGTATGTTTTCTCCTCTTGTGGGGATGGTGACTAGTTGTTCCATGGCATTTGAGTTTATGAATTCCAGGAACTTTTGGGCTAGAGTGTTTGGGCTTGAGTAGTGTTCCTAGTCTATATTAGGGTAGTTGAAGTCACCAAGTATGATGGTGTTTGGAGATACATTTATCCCCTCCAGTGTTTTCAGGAAGGCCATATGAGGTTCCTGAGTTTGCGAGGGTGGCCTGTAACATGCTACAAATTGCAGAGCAATCTTGCCTATGGTTAATTGCACCTGGATGGTTTCCGATGCATCGTGCGATGCCACCAATCTTGAGGTGTGGGTGTCCTTGATGAATATGGATACCCTCCTCCTTTCTTGGTATTGTCCGGGTTTTGGGGCGGACGCATGATATGAGGTAAAACCTGATAGTGCTGGGGTGCTCTCAGGAGCCTTGAACCAGGTTTCTGTCACAGCACAGACATCGATGTTCTCCATACTGAGAAGGGCCTCGAGTGCGTGCATCTTGAGGTTGAGACTTCTGGCATTGAGCAGCATTACCCTTAGTTTTTTTTCTTTGTTTTGTTCTAGGGTGGTAGGTTTAGAATTTGAGCCTTGCCTAAAAAGGCACTATGGGGGTGGCAATAGCCTTTGCCAAAATCTGGAATCCCAGGGTGACAAGTGCAAGCCGTCCCTTGCAGCAGTGGCTTGTCCAGCATGTCATCCCAGGCAGACAGACATTGGATCCCCTTTGAATGACACCAGAGTTTAAGCCAATTGTTAAAGCTGATCATCTTATCTCTGTATTGTGGCATCATTCTTGGTGAAGGTAGGATACTGCTCAAGGTCAGGGTCATACCTGCTTGGGCTACATAATCAGAGAGCTCCTCTATGTCTCTTTTCATGTAGTCCAAGGAGGTACGTTTCAGGTCGTTAACACCAGCGTGGACAATGATTGAGTCGTACTTGTACCTGCTGTTGAGAGACCTGAGTGCATGCGTTATGTGGCGGATTCTAGCACCCGACAGGCAGTTTACTGTGACCTTCTCCTTACTCAGTCTGGTGAGCGGGACGTCAGTGTGTCTGACTATGGAGTCACCAATGACTAGTGTGTCTGGCATTGTGTTTGGCCTTAAGGGCTGTGACTGCTTGACACTCTGACTGTGTGGTCTATGTGTTGCAGGTGTTGTGTTCTGAGGTGGTAGTTGTTTGGGTATCTGCTTTGGTGGCCTCTGCTGTTTTGGTAGATTTTTGATCAGAGCCTCCGAGTATGTCTTTGTGTGTTTATGTGTATGATTTGAGGTTGTGATGGTATTATGTGAGACTGGGTCTATAGTGTGTGTGGTTACCTTCTCCTCCTGTCTGGTCATGCCAGTCCTATGTTGAGAGAGCTCAGCCTCCAGTTTGGCCGTATAGTTGCATCTCTCGCATGTATTTGTGTTTTGTGGGAGGAGGAGAGGGTTGTCTGTGTACATGAGGCAATTGTAACATTGCCTCAATATTCCCAGGTTCACCAGCTGAGCAGGAGAGGACATATATATATATATATATACACACATACATATCCAGAGATATATACATATATATACAAATATATGAACAGATATACATGCAAATGGCGACAACTACACATATATATATGTCAACATCTATATGTCCACATATACACAGCATGTTACATATATGTACGCAGATATATGTCTCCGTAGGTATATACAGACATAGTTAGAAATATGTAAGCAAATATATATATATATATATATATATATATATATATATATATATATATACACAGAGGTATATATGGCCAGACATCTATAGATAGCAATGGTAGATGAACAGAAACATATATGTCCACATGCACCATTAATGGGCCTGAGAGGTCCCAAACAATATATGTCAAGTACAAACTGGCATACCCTACACCCAGCCAAACACGTCCGCCCTGCAGTACACTACAAAGCTCATTGTATTGTACTTGTTTCATTGAAATAGGGATTTAAATTAGCCCTCTGTTATGTTTCACATGTTGCCATCACATACCCCTTTCCCCCACCCACTAGGAGGGCCGAGCAGTACAGGCCCATCCAACCCAGGCAATCCCCGACCCATACATTCATTACCCACTTTTCCGCTTTCCCCCATCCACTGCACACACGCAGCCATCATCCCTACCCTGGTTACCGGCCCATAGCTACCACACCACCACACATTGCCCCCACTCCACTCCCCCCGGGACCCATCCCGTATGTTGTCCCGACCCAAGTATACTAGGTCTGTCACACACCGTAGTCCATGTACATAGCCATGGGTACTTATGTAACTCTGGGAGTAGACAAAAGTTGAATACCCAATTTCCGGGTTGTCCCGCATGGGATGAGTATATTCCTGGTACTAACAACAGATTACATGTGTGACTCTGTGTACACTAACAGATTTAGTTGTAGGTATTGCAAAGCATACATGGCACACAAGGTTGGCCAGTATGCACATGAAACACAGTATCCAACAATACCAGTCAACATTACAGGATATGTAGCTAAATATGTAGAGGTTTGTGTGTGTGTATATACATATACCCATAACTAAATAGATATATACCTCTCCATCGCTGTAGTAAAAATGTATACATACATAGACAGACATATATATAAATACCCACATATAGATATGTACATATGCAGACATCCATACATCCACATGTCGTTTATATATATATATATATATATATATATATATATATATATATATATATATATATATATATATATATATATATATATATACATACATATATATAAATATATATATACATACATATATATATGGGGGGGTGTATATATATATATATATATATATATATATATATATATATATATATATATATATATATACAGATATATAGCTATGATATGATACAGCACTTAAGAAGTACATATGTTCACAGGCTGTGCCAATGGGGGTGAGGGGCCCAATCAACAAACATGTAACACGTAGCATCAACCTCCCCCAGCCAGACAGGGGAAACATGCAAACAAACACGCAAACAATGTAAACAATCCACTGCTCCCCAAACCACAGGCAGGATACAACCAGAGGGGGGGGACACAGTGGACCCACTAAATCTAATATTGGAACAGAGACAGGAGCTTCCCTTGCGGGACACCCCAAAAATTATCTTGTAATAGGAGGCCGCCCGTGCAATGACTTATCAAGGTGGGGCATCTAAGTACCAGGACTACAAGGGTGGGAAAGCCTGATGACCCATGGGTCGAGATGGGTCCCATGAACTGGAGAGTGGGCAGTGTGTAGTGGTGTGTTTAGACCCGACCTGCATCCAGAGTGTGGATGAGTGCTGTACAGGAGATGTGGGGGGGGGACTATGGGTATGCAATTATGGGCCTAGGTGTGCAGGTGTTGGCTGGAGCGGTTCAATTCAGACCATCCCAGGCATGTAAGCAATAGTGTGCATTGGGCAGAGCCGCTGCCTAATGAGCACTCAAGCCCGGTACGAGTCCCACTGCAGCACAGTCTATTTTACACGGCAAAGTATGGTATAACCAGATGTGTTGTTGCAAATCCCACTAAATAACACCAAAAAATACATGGTTGCAACACCCCAATGTAGGCATGTAAGTTGAACTAATTGGCATCTCAAGATATTATTGTTGTCCTCACCCCCACGCAGGGGTGTGAGTGTCCAAACCTACCCCCAAATGCAGTCTACATACACAGCTGTTGCTGTAGCAGAAATGGTCAGCTGTGGACCTTCTCGTCAGCCTTCCTGCACATTCCTGGACATTTCCCCTGTTTTCTGCCCCTCTGTGTGCCCCATTAACACCACTTATCTATCGACTCCTGTTTCATTACTATTAATGTTCACACTCACAAGTAGGTGACACCCTCTTCCCCAACTATATTGGCAGAATCTGGAACCCCCTACTCACGGGTATTACCTCAGTTGTCTTACACGACGCATGTAAATAACACATGAAGGAACACCTCAAACACACTTGGATCAGCACATACTCACCACCTGGTGAAGTTCCCCAACTAACACTCTATACCCCTACTCCAACTAGTGAAACTGACACCTCCTGTCCAACCTCATATACAAATCCCATTTGTTCCCCCACCAATCATTCCAATGGCCTACTATACAGTTAAAATGCCCCCCCTCTACCTACCTACCTACTCCTTCACTGTTCTCTTCTACTCTACCACACAGGTATGGCATAACCAAACCTAACCCGAATACCTGAATGTAACCTATCCAGAACTGTTAAACTGGAATCTCACTTCACCTTAAACTGACCTTTGTCAACAGTCATACCCGACATGTAAACCTGACCTAAGCATGTATAATACTAACATGTTAATGGGAACTAAGCATGAAGAATGTGGTACATAGCTATGGTAAGTCTTTTGCTCTCTGTGAATGTGTACACCTCAGTAGTACGTGTAATGTGTAGCTGGGGTTTACTGTGGAGCTCCACACCCCGGGCCACCACTGACAATGGGGAAGCATCCAGTTGGATTTTCCCAGACAACAAATGTGAACTAAATACATGAAGTAGCGTAGGAGTATGCAGCAACAAGCGGGGTTACACCTGTTTTGGCGGCGGTAAGCAATGCTCACTCCAGTTAAGCAATGTGGAGGCCAACTCAGTGTAAGATGCCGTAACCGAAGGTCAGCAAGGCTGAGCCTCATGCACACCAGCGCATACCCACCTACACTTCCTCCACAGTGCCTTAGGGACTCTGTAGCCAACAGCTCTCGTTGTGCAAATTAACAAAATAATCAGCACTCTCAGGTTCCAACCCCCCCACCCTGCACACTATAGTCTAAGTGAGTTACCACAAAGGCATGGCAGATACACATTCAGCTGCTGTTATTACAAACATATCATCCAGCACAGTCATTCAACAGTATAGGAAATGTATATGTAGATTAATACCAGCAAACATGTGCACATTGTTCAATCACAGTATTCCGAGCAGTCTATGTGTATCAATGAGCAGTGCCTGTCCACACATACTGTGAGAACAGTAGTCTTGCACAATACTGAAGAGAGGAATTAGAAACAGTGCATGCCATGGGGGTGTGTGGGCATGCTTCATGCACAGAATGTCACAACAGGGCCATTGGATCCAGGGAAATGGGAGATGAGGCTAGCCCAGTGTGTGAGCAAACCACTGCTTCTCAAACCCCTGGCAGGATGCTACCAGTGGGAGAAAGAGTGTAGACCAGCCCAGTCTACTCATGACAGAACAACAGGTCTGTCCCTAGCGGGACGAACCAAACTTTGTGGGTCACATAGATGTTCCCACCAGTATCAGAAGAGGATCAAGGGAAGGCTCAAATGTATGTGGACTAAACAGATGAAGAGCCTGCATAAGCTTGGGTTGAGACAGTATAATGGAGGAATACTGACATGTGCAGGGAGGGAAATGTGTGGAGGTGTGGTATGGCTGGGCTAGCAACTGGAGAATGGATGGATGCTGTGTACAGTGAGCTCGGGGGCCGGGGAAGGAAACATGGGTAGCACAATATGTTAGAAATATGCAAATGAAGCAGAAAAGCAATAGTGGGTTCGGGTCCCACTGTAGCACAGTCTATTTTACATGGCAAAGCATGTTATAGCCAATATTTTTGTTGCAAAGCCCACTAAATAGCTGATATATATGAACTGGAGTACTGCAAAAAATGCACATGTGACGTATCTGTGTCAGATGGAATAAGGCACTAGTAAGCAGGTGTAAGCACAAATAGGCAATAGTAGGCATATGTATGCACTAGTAAGCGGGTGTATGGCCATATGACTGCTTTAGAGTGCCTTAATCACTCTGTATCCAATGGGCCTTTGTCAGCCCGGCAACAAAATAAACAGCCATGCAGGTCACGAACCCAGGACCCCATACACCATAGTCCCAGTAGCTATCCACGAAGCCATGACAGAATCACAGAAGAATGTGGTAGCAGTAAACATGTCCCTACCATAGTATAACCAAACTGAACCGGTGAAAGGCATGTGTATGCAGTCATATGTGCCTTAACTGACTACAGAATGTACATATGTGAGCTGGAGTACAGCACTCCAGATGTGAGTTGTGAATGTAATAAAGTGTAGAAGTTCCCAGGACCCCAGACAGTGCCTGTACACATGTGTCGAGGATACATGACACATATAAAACAAGTGGCAAAGGGGAAATCAATGCCAAAAGGCGATTATCATGCAAATCTAATAATAAGCACAGCAAAGAGTAGCACAGCACTGGCCCCCAGACTACTGGCAGGATACTACCAGAGGGAGACATAGTGTCACCCTGTTAAGTCTACTCTTAAACAAACGCACATCTGTCCCTGGCTGGATGACCCCAAATGTCTGCCAAAAAAAGTCCTCGGGGTAACATATCATGCCTAAAAAGTAAGCACAGATGGTGACGTATGTACACGGACTACATGTGTGGGAAGCCTGCAGATCCATGGGATGATACAACATATGCGAAGGGTCCTGAGAAGTGGAGAGAGGGCAATGTGCAGTGGTGTGGATAGATTAGGCTGGAACCTGTAGGAAGGATGACTGATGTGGAGGGGGAACGGGGGGGAGGGAATGATGTGTACAACATTATGAACCGAGGCATGCCGTGGTTAGATGAACCCATTCTAATGGGACTGGCCCATGGATGTCAGCAAGAAAAGAGGGGGAGACACAGGGAAGGTACTGGGACATACCATTTCCCATGGCAAACCAGGTTATGGGTAATATGTATGTTGCATAACCCACGGAATAACATATATACATGAACTGGAGTACTGCGGCCACGAAATAACACCCACATATATATATATATATCAACAGGAGTACTGCAGGAAATGCACATGTGAGGTGTCAGTATCATAATGCATACAGCAGTAGTTAAGAAGCAATAAGCTGTTGTAAGCATATGTCAGCACTAGCACACGTGTTTACATTTCCAGGCTCAGCAAATCTGATGCAAACTATCTGTAGGCATATGTAACCAGAGGTCTGTGTTTGCGTGACAGTGAGCACTGCATACTCAAAGTAAGCAATGTTGGGGCTAACCTGGTGTAACTGGCTGTTACCTGCAGTTGGTGATGCATACCAAACATGCTCATGACTTCTTACAAGTGCCTTAATCACCCTGCATCCCACCACCCTTGTTCAACCCTGCAACATAATTGACAGACACTGCACGGCCCGAATCCAAGGCCTTGCATACCACAATCATAGTGAGTTAACACTACACCATGTCAGATATACATCCCATGTATACCCAGATATATCATGCAGCACAGTCAGTCTGCATAAAGGGAATTGTACTAATAGCACAACACTCAACCTCTTATTGCAAACATTGTGGACACAGTGTGACAAAAGTGAGGTACATATCTGGACATGTGAAATATTGATCATATACATGTAAAATGTTGCTAGTTAAACAGTGATATGTTGTAATGCACATAATCTGAACAACATGATGTCTGCAACTGTAATGTATCAGCATTCCTGACTGACCACATGCCTGGCATCATCCACGTCAATTGGCCAAATGAATGTGAGGCAGGCCAATATTGTGAGCCACTCATGCATGGACATATGGACAGTCATAGATCTGTATATGTAGAGAGATACACAGGTACACATAAATGTCTGACTCACACATACATCATATCACATCAATGGTATGTAGGTGGGTGGATACATATATCCACATATATTTAGATATGAATATAGATATACATATAGATATATGGATAGATATGTGAACTGCAGCACCAAATAGGAATAACAACCAAAACTCCCACCACAAAATAACTGACCTTATGCACGGTTGATGGGGGTGGGGGCTCACATGAGGGGAACCTGGTGATGAATGCTGTGTTCCCCCCCACCTAAACCATAACAGATATGCTGTGCAATGCAATATCCAGCACATGCAGTTCTTAACCCTAGGACCCTCCGCAACACAGCTACAATGGTCTAACAGTAGGCCACTACAGCTGTAGAAAGTCAGGGCAATAACTGAAACATATCAACCAGTCCAGTCAAGCAACTGTACAGAGAATGTATGCCATCATCTAGATGTATCTGTGTGTAAATTTATTACTATCTACACTGCTACAACATATCTATATATGTATATAAATATATATATATATATGTATAGCTTTCTAACACTATATACATATATCACTATATATGGACATATATACATGCTGATGGCTACATCGACACATATAAATGTCTACACCTATATGTCTACATATACACAGCACGTTACATATGTGTATGCAGATATACAACTATGTATGTATATACGGACATAGTTACATATACGTCAGCAGATATATATATATATATATATCTATATATATCTATATCGGTACATATGGCCATATATCTGTAGAGAGCAATGGCAGATTAACAAACACACATATGTCCACATGCACCATTACTAGAATTGAGAGGCCCCACACACTATACGTCATGTACAAGTAGGCATCCCCCCAATGGCCATACACATCCGCCCCACAAAACACTACCAAGTGTTGCAGATCCCGTAACCAGGACCTGGCATGACATGGGCACAGGAAGTTAAGAGTACAACATCCCACCTTATGATGTCAGGCTGGTATTGTTGACATATCATGCAGTACAGTTTCCCTCCCATAGGTAATGTAAACTGTGGTAGCCAGCAACAGGCCCAGGATACAGATACACAGACACAGATATGCAGATACATACATACATATGTATACATGTGTGTGTGTGTGTATATATATATATATATATATATATATATATATATATATATATATATACATATATACACATATATGTGGATATACATGTGACTACACATACACGTGCAGATATATGTACAGTAGGATACATATGTAGTCGGTGCACACAATATGGAACAGCCACTATGCCTACAGCTAACCCCCAAACAACTGGACACTGTATGGGCCACTCATACAATTGACGATCGTTGCCTGCAACATATACCCACAGAGAGGTCATTGGGAAAACTCCACACACAGGTTT
Organism: Protopterus annectens; assembly: GCF_019279795.1. Taxonomy (NCBI): domain Eukaryota; kingdom Metazoa; phylum Chordata; order Ceratodontiformes; family Protopteridae; genus Protopterus; species Protopterus annectens. The sequence goes on from NC_056735.1 coordinate 475,718,689, forward strand.
GCAGAAATGGAATACCTTTTATTGTGTACAATGACAGTTCTACATGTTGTGTCTTTTGGCTTTTCCTGGTTAGGGGTCGCCACAGCGGAACTCCAGTCCACTAATTTTGGCAGTAGATTTTTAGGTGCCGAGTTGCCTGCCCTGATGCAGAACCTTCAACGAAGGTATGCCCATTCACGCATGTCTCCATTCAGAAGACGCTCTAGCTGAGAATCGAACTGGACAGCATCTTTCTGTGAGGCGACAACGCTACTGCAGCACCACCACCACAGTACCATGACAGTTCTACATGCCATGTCATATAGCTGTTCAGACAGTGACATCCATATAAACAGAGGAATGCAACCATGAAACAGTTATACTAATGCAGTAGTCAGGTAAGGTTCACAACTGTCACTGTCCAGGCCAAGTCCTTAGATTTGTACAGTAGTGAGGACTGACTAGGCCACAGGATACCAAACGATCAACAGTGTGTAATGCAGGTGTATAGTTCAGCAGCTGTTATCTACACTCTGTACATCAGCAGTGGGAGTTAAGGACATCATGTGACCACATGGGTTGTAACTGTGACATAACAAGGCATAACTGACACCATCACATGCACATTGACAAACAGAACAGTCCGTCTGGCAGGTGGCAGTAGGCTTGTAGTAACCGAATATATGTACGTGATGCACATATAGGTGAAGTATATGGCCCTTTACATCCAGATACCTTATGGCAGCTCACCCCTGATACCCCCACATATTTAACAGCCAAGGTCATTTATGGTGCCCCCCCCAGACTCAATAATACATGCCCATATACCACTGTTACATACACTGGCCTCTGGAGTGCATAAGAGCAAGCACGTATTGTGTAGGTAACGCCCACACATATATGGCCCCAGCCCCACCATATGTGTGTGGGATACAACAGATGTGGACTGATGGCAGCAATGGCAGTGTGATATACTCACAGCCCATTACGGAACACCCCCCCACAGCATGTCATATGTGCAAAGCTTGATATGTAGGTCATGTACTGATAGCACTCCTCACACACACTGCCAGTGGGATATCAAACACAGGACCTGTGTGGTGGACAGACAACACATGTTAGGCACACCTCTGGCCACCAAGCGGATAGGCCCACAGTTGAGGGCTATGCAGACAGACTGCATTCCAAGGTAAAGTAGTATGCACACACACACACACACACACACACACACACACACACACACACACACACACACACACACACACACACACACTGTAACAGCAGTACTATACAAAGCATAACGTGGCTCTACTCACACTCTGTCTGTAGTTCCTGAACCTCCTACATATATGTTGCTGCCGTGAGTGTGCCAGTTCTCCTGTAGAAGTTATTGCTACCTTCTGTCTGTAACACTGATGCCCACACACAGGTAGGACTGTACAAACATCCACAGAATGTCCAGGTTATGTCATCAAATATAACCCCTACTGTATATAATATGTGGGGTGGTCTGATATCTCATTGGCATGTTAGCGGATATGATGACACTAATTATGGTGTACAGCAAATATGCACCACATCATGCATGACATATGTACACAGGTTGGCAGAGTTGTGGCTGGCAGCACATACACAGGGCCACTAATGACATGTTGCTGTGATAACCTCATACATTTACTGTTGTAACAAGGTTTGTGGCAACATATGTCCTATGAGGGATAAGATGCCAGTAACTGTCACGGCTTTCACCATCTGCAGACTGCAATCCTCACACTGCCATCTGCAGTCCACAGATAGATGCTCCTTAGGTAACACATGGAACCAATGGCACAACACACTGTCCTGTCTGCAGATGGAGATTCCACATAAACATGGAACTGACATGGCAGGTATGGAGACATGTAGGAAAGAGATATCCACACACACACTGTTAAACCAACAGTAACCACATGCAGTATAGCAGCACTTACAATCTGTAGGCGGGTCAGGCCCATCCCCCTCATGTGTGTTGCCCTGTTTCCACAGTGTATGTTGTTGAAGGTAAATCCCCAATCCATCGCAGATGCTGGTTGCCAACCAATGGATCTAGTTCCTGCTCACAGTGAATGACAAGGTCCAACGCCATCATGATGTTCCTAGATATTGGAGTGTGTTTCCATGCAACTGGCTATGGGACTGTTACCACAGCTGTTCCACATGCAATCAGCTAGGAGAGATCTGCAATTCATGCAGAGGCCATCAGCTGATCATGAGCATCACTTAAAATACACATGCTGCTGCCTAAGCAAAGCTGGTTTAGGTCTCCACATCCACCAGAGAGGGAGTGGGAGACGCAGACAGAGGCAAAGACATGTCAGGGAGGGGTGGTGGAGTAAAACTGCAGCTTGTTTGTGTAGCACACCTACCAGCACAGGGTATCACACCCCTGACAATTATGTACTGCATTCACAGTTTGATGCAGTTATTGGATGTGCCACCTGTTGCGGAGCCCTCAGAACATATCTGTGATGGTGTGTGACATCTGCAACAGGGACACAGTAGCTATACAGTAAGTGACGTACATGTGCCTGTCAGCATGAACAGGTGCCAGCGTTCACACAGCCACACTGTCACAGGGACACACACACATCGACACACTTGGCAGGGCACATCAGTAGCGGGATTGCCACAACACATCACTGTGCAGGTACCACATGCACCACACGGATCATACAGAGGTGGTATGGGCAAAAGGTATGAGGAGGTGTCTGACATCTGACAGCATGCTTCTGTATGTGCATGGGGGTTGTAGTGAGTATGGCTGTGAACATACACACCATACAACACACAGACAAACACACAGGGTGCCAGTATTGACATGCATGGGTGCGTGTCTGCATGGATGTATTGTGGTCGACTGTGGCAGCAGGCTATACAAGGGTAGGTGATGGGTATACCTTGGCATCAGTCCACATGACAATGGTCTGCATTGTGTCTCAGGGTTGTAGTTTCCACTCTTGCCCACACAGGTGGGTATTGTATCCCCCATCAAGTCACCTGGGTGACTATTGTGTGTGGCCAGTGCTGTGCATCGCTTGCCATGTATGTGTTCCTTACCCCATGACATGGATGGTGTCTGGGATGTGCACACCTCCCACATGCATGTACAGTGACATGTGGATCTGTACCTGGGGTATCTGTCCCATGTTGTGCACACAGATTACCATCATATGTGCCAGTCTTGCCCCCTATGGCAGGGACCGGTAATGGGCAGCAGGTTTACCTGCACCTACATTGATGGCATGCTGACAGCATTCCCTGATTTCAGTGGCAACTGTCCATACAGGGCATGCTGTCAGGCATGGTATGTCCATTGTGGGACATGTGATGGCACCACAGGTGTTGCAGGTGTCCATTGGGGAACATGGGCAAGGTGCACTGTCAGCATGTATGTGCATATTGGACAGATGGACAGGGGACATGCCCTCTGTAGCCCACTGCTATCACCCCATGGTTACTATCAGTGGCCAATATGCAGTGTACTACCCACATACTGGCTGTTGCCTAGGCATGAGTGTGCATATGAGACATGTGTTGAGAGTGTGCTCTGGGTAATACTGGGGTTGCTAAATCTGTTTGCCTGGCCTTGATGTCACATGTATGGGTATGGCTTTGCACCCCCAGCCTCTCAGCTATTTCACATCTGTTATCCCTGTATGGTGGACATTGTGCTATGTAGTATGGCTGCCATATAAGACTTATGCAAAATCCACCCCACATTGGCCACACTCTCACAACCACCTCTACACAGGATACAAGATACGAACACACACACACACACACACACACACACACACACACACACACACACACACACACACACACACAACTGTCATGTCTGGGAGTAGAATCCCTACCTAACTAGATTATTACACCTCAGCACTATGCAGTTATAGTACGTGCCACACACATTACTGATGTATTTCTTCCCCAAGGATGTATTCCACAATGAATGACATCAGCAGGATTGCCAAAGTAGGCCATTTGAAATGTACTGCAGGTGACTACACTAAAATACATTGCTCCCTACACAGACAGTGAAACACACACAAAACATCCAGGACCAACATGTGTGGGTATAGAACCCTGACAGAGGTCAATACCACACTACAGCATGGAGCTGTTATAGGATGCACCATGGGGATTACTAGAGAACTCCTTCACCAAAGCTGTATTTCACAAAGAATGACATCAGCTGGATTGACAAAGTGGGCCATGTGAAATCTACTGTGTGTGACTAGCCTATAATGCATTGCTCCGTATACAGACATGGGCACACACAAAACATCCAGAACTGCCATGGGGGGATGGAACCCTGCCATACCTCTAAATCACACTTTAGCAGTACGCAGTTACAGGACGCGCTACAGTGATTACTGGGCTACTACTTTCCCAGAGGTGTATTCCTAGGTGGGTGACATCAGCAGGCTTGCCAAAGTCAAGTATAGGAATTGTAATTCATGTAGCTACACTAAAAGCATTGCTCTTTACACAGACAGAGACAGACACGCACACTAGCACACACACACAGTTGCCACATCTGGGGTTAGAACACCTGCCTAGCTACTTTATTACTCTATAGCAGTACACAGTTACGGGATGTGCTACTGTGATTATTGGGCTACAATTTTTCCCTAGGTGTATTTCTAGGTGGGTGACATCAGCAGGCTTGCCAAAGTCAAGTATAGGAATTGTAATTTGTGTGGCTATACCAAAATGAATTGCTCTCTACACAGACAGACACACTAACACACACAATTGCCACGTCTGGGGTTAGAACACCTACTTAACGACTTTATCACTCTACAGCAGTATGCAGTTACGGGTGATGCTACAGTGATTACTGAGCTACAATCTTCCCAGAGGTGTATTTCTAGGTGGGTGACATCACCAGGCTTGCCAAAGTCGAGTATAGGAATTGTAATTCATGTGGCTACACTAAAATGCATTGCTCTCTACACAGACAGACACACACTAACACACAGTTACCACATCTGGGTTAGAATACCTACCTAGCTGCTTTATCACTCTACAGCAGTACACAGTTACAGGGTGCACTATGGTGATTATTCGGCTACAACCTTTCTGGAGGTGTATTTCAAGGTGAGTGACATCAGGAGGCTTGCCAAAGTCGAGTATAGGAATTGTAATTTGTGTGGCTACACAAAATTGCATTGCTCTCTATACAGAAACAGAAAGACACACACATGCACTTGCCACATCTGGGATTAAAACACCCACCTAGCTACTTTAATACTCTACAGTGGTACGCAGTTATGGGATGTGCTACAGTGATTACCAGACTACAACCTTCCCGGAGGTGTATTTCTAGGTGGGTGACATCAGCAGCCTTGCCAAAGTTGAGTATGGGAGTTGTAAGGAGTGTGGCTACCATAAAAAGCATTGCTCTCTATGCAGACAGACACACACACTTGCCATCTGTGGGGTTAGAACACCTACTGAGCTACTTTATCACACTACAGCAGTACGCAGTTACAGGACATGCTACAGAGATTACTGGGCTACATTTTTCCTTAGGGTGTATTTCAAAGTGGATGTCCTCAGTGGATTTGTCATAGTAGGGCTATGGGGAGGGCAGTGTGTGTGCAAGGGCAATAACCCATTCATCTAGAGGTTGACACACCACATGCAGGCACATGAAGGGTTATATTCCACAGGTATGTGTATACAGCTGCTAGATGACTACTTCCTTGTACAGTCATGTTGCACAGCTAGCACTTGCACCACATAGTCCATAATGCTGACAGATACTGGTGGCTAATGTCTACAGTGAGTGACATCTGAGCATCATGTGATTGTAGTCATTTGGCTGTGTGCTGAGTGAGACAAGCCTCATAATGGCTGGCTCCTTGTCACAGTCACTCTCTCCCACACATCTACATACGTGTACGTTTGGCTTATTATAGTGTATTTTCCTTGGATATATGCATGTATTCCTATCCACTGTATGTGCAAAGCATGGGTGGTGCATAATGAGAAGTGTCTGCACTAACAGACATGGGCTTCTTTTGATTACTTGTGTAAGCATGCCCAGTATGACCTTTCAGTATGTTGTTGACTGACATTGCCTTCATTTTTCTAAGTGTGTGAACATGTACAGTATGCCCTTCTGTATAGAATGTGTGGATCAATACTAGGTAGTTTGTACTCCAGTGCAGAATTTTTGTGTTGCACAATTAGAAGTAGCAAGGTGTTTCTGCTGGGTATCCATCGATCATTTGGTAATATGGAGACAAACTGTGCATTGGATAGTGTGTACGGTAGGTGATTGTGTCTGTGCTGCTTCAGCCATATGGTATTGCTGTTAGCAGAGATATTCAGACATGTGTATTGTTATACACAGTGATGTTGTCTGTCTCCGTGTACTGCCAGGTGGAAATTCTTGCTCACAGTGCTGTCTTGGGGGACAAGGGTGACTGCAGCTGTGTCCGGTATTGTGGGCAGACACCTGCATATTCATGGTAAGTTATGTCATTCTGGACGGGGAGCTGCAGACACCTGCTGCTGGATCTGGGTATCCGGTTCAATACCTTGGTAGAGTGCTGGGAGAGGATCCCATACTTGTACACCCATTGACAAGACAGTCTGGGCTTATCTTGCTGTAGCAATGCCTCACAGATTCGCAGAGGTTGCCCAGAGACAGGGGCCATGGGTCAAGACATTAACCCTATTGTGGTGTATGGGCAGGTGTGTAGCCACCCATTTATGTGTTTGCAGCCAGGGATAGTGTCAGACTCTGCACATTCCATGCTGCCCATGCACCCACCCCCCCCCACTGTTATTCTAACCTCTTCCAGACATTATGCATACGTTCTCTGATACTTTCCCTAATGGTATCACTCAATCACAGGTGTGCATTAGTGTTGGTCCACATTTCATGCAGTGGGACATGGTGGACATGTAACTGTGGTTTGTCCACATAGCCTTGCATATGGCTTATGCGGAGTGTGGTATGTTGTTATTTGGGTGTCCATGACTTCACATGCATTGGCAGTGCGTGTGAGACACAGGCCTTTGGCAGAGGCCTGTGGGGCATTAGGTGTTGCTGCAGGCCACATGTGGCAGGCCATTGCATTCTTTCTGGCCTACAGTCACAGATAACCAGACAGTATATTCCCCTGGGGTGAAAGGGTAGGTGTGATAGGTGTTCATGCAGATTCCTTCTATCATTCTTGATCACGTGGTGTGGATGCTGGCAGGGTGATATGTACAGCTAGGGACACACCTGCATGGGACACCTGCACTGCATGCTGCATTCTTCCACTATTGCCATGTACAGAAGGGGTCATACTGTACCCTTTCCTCACCACAAGGATATGACCAGAGAGGTACCTGAGGGTGGTGTTTGCGTGAGCTGGGTGCACGTGTGCTATGGACAGTACTTGCATCTGACAGACAGATATGCATGGGCCATTCCTGGCATGCTGGCATGTGCAGGTACACCCGCTGTTTCCCAAAACATCAGTCCTACCTCCTTTGTGATCTGCAGGTGTCCCCTATTACAAGACCAGTTGCTGTGATGCATACCTGTATGTACAATTCCAAGGATGTCTCCATTTCACAGTGATACAATGTATGTCTGGGGTACTTTCCCCTGTGTACTGCTTGTATATATCTAGCCCAACAGCCATGCCATGTCAGTCTTTCAGATGGTGACATATATTACCACCATATATTTACATTGGCTTACTACTAGCAGGTGGTATACTCTAGGGATTGTCCTTGGCACTGCAGTTGTGAGGGCTTGTCCCTGTCATCAGCAGTACTGGGCTATGGCCACCAGGTCTTACCTTGACATACATACATACTGACCACTGTCACACAATATGGAACACACCCCAACCTACCACACACAGACCTGCATATTGTGCACATGCTACAACCTATCTTGCTACCTTGGGCACCTCTAGGTATCTCTGCTCCACTTGTATTATACCTACTCATTCATGTTACTACATTTCTACACAGGATTGGGGGGCAAACCTGACTGTTACTACATCTCTACACTGGAGTGGGGGTAGGGGCACACTTGACTGTTTCTACATGTCTACATGGGAGTGGCGGGGCACGCCTGACTGTCATTACATTGATATGTAGGATAGGGGGCACAAGTGACACTTGTACACATTTGCTATGACTGTACTGGCATGTCACATACTCCATTTCATTCTGTATTGCTAACTATCATGCTGTCTAGTGGCACACCAGTGTACTACAGATCATGGCTTTGGTTGCCCTACATATTATTGTCTGATGTCCAACCCTTCAGAACTGGCATCCCACTGCCTGCCCTGCTGTGGTCTGTGTAGGCCTGGGGTGGGGTTAACCCTAGCCATTATTCTGGGGCCATGGCGCAGGCCCTGTTTGACTTTGTGTCCACCTGTCCTGCTGGTTGCGACTGTTATTGGGTATGTGAACCGCCCTGACTGGCATGTGCAGGTCATATGGACACACGTTTCACACAGCACATTTCCTGCAGTTGCTTCTGTCTCCCTGTGTAGCACTGGCTACTATGGTGACTCCAGTATGTGATACACATGTCAGGGTGCCACTATGGGTGTCTACTGTCTACTGCAGTAACATTCAGCCACCCAATTCCCTTGCATGCTCACATCCATACCATAGCTACAGGTGACAACACATTCTACTCCATTTGGCAATTGGTAGGTTGATTGACTTACCTTGTGGGTGCGCCAGACTTGCAGATGGTGCTGGAGGGCTGCCTATGTCAGATGCACATAGTACACTCCCTATACATGGTTAACCACAGGTGGTGTCATATTTGGCATCTCTTTTACTGTATGTGTGAGTCGGAGAGAGGTGTCATTCCCTGGGTCCCTACTGTGTCAGTGCATGTGCTATGCATTGCCTCTTTGCCAAAGCCAGGGCATACTGGGCATGCCTCCTTCTGCTTACTGGGGCAGGCTCAGGTTCTTCCTACTCTGGGTCACTCTGTGCCTGTGCAGGCCTTGGCATTGGAGGGGGGCTGTGTGGCCCTGCCTCATGCTGTTCCTGCTACAGCTGTTTCTGTGGGATCATGTTGTGTAGCATTGCACATACCATAACAATTTGTGTACATGTAGCTGGTGCATACTGCAAGGCTCCACCGGATGTGTCCAGACACCAGAACCATGACCTGAACATCCCAAACACATGCTCTATTATATGTCTGGCCTGTACGTCTTCCTCATTATGGCGTTGTTGCTCAGGTGTGTATGCATTTCTGATGGGTGTCACCAGCCATGGCTCCAGTGTGCACCCACCATCTCCCACTAGGTGAGCGTAGGGGATGTCCCCATTGGCAAATCTCTGGTACAGCTGCATCAGATGCCATATGTGGGAATCATCATAGATTCCAGGGCAGCCAGCACACATTTTAATTATAATGCCCTGGGCATCACATACGACCTGGCAGTTGATGGAGGGGATGCCCCTGTGGTTGATGTAGTCCCTACCCTGCTCATCGGGTGGTGCTTAGATGCATATGTGCGTGAAGTCTATAGGACTCACTACCCTAGGATATTCTGCTATTTGGTGGAAGAGACGCATATTGCTGGTCAACACCTCACAGGTGTTGAAGAAATATACGTGCTCACTGGCATGTGCTGACATGGCATCCAGGAACTGGTGGAATATTCTGGATGCTGATGCCTGAGAGATCCCCATGTTATCCCCAGTTGTGCTATGGGAGGTACCTGTGGCTAGTATACCTAGGCCTACACATACCTTGGTATCCACTGGGAATGGTTCCCCTCGTTTGGTTTGGTGTGGCCGGCATAGCTCAACTACTTGCTGTAGGAGGTCTCTGTCCACCCTATAGTGCTCCACTATCTCCAGCCCATGTAGCCCCTGGTGGGTCTGTACACTTTTCTCGATCTCCTCATTGTGGGTTGTTCAGCAGCATGCACATCCTCACCACCCCCAGCCTCTTGCACATGTTGTTCTATGTTGCCTGCTGCAGCCCTTCTCATTTTGTAGGTTTGTTTGTTAAAATTTCCCTGTTTGTATACACCGGTGGTGTAGAGTGTGGGAAACACCAGTGGGGAAGGTGTTTGCTTAGTTTATAGTAGTGTTCTGGGCTGGGCTGCTGCCTGCGTAATTGGCTGCTTCTGATACATTTCACCTGCCATATATGCTAGTTCTCCTTGATTACCTTCCTACTGCTGATTTCCCTTCTCATTGCCCTTCTGTTTGGACCTGGGGCTGCGCAAACAGAGTACTCGGATTTGCACACTGCTGCTGTTTCCTGGTTTAACTTCTTTTTTCTTCCTGTAAATCCTGGTGCGCAGTTCGCACACCTGCTTACAGTTTGTAAAAAGTGCTGAACAGGTTTAGACACACCCCCTAGTTTGGCTGTGCTAAGCTGGGAGCATACCTGAGCCACAGGGCTCCAATGCACTTACAGAATGCCTGAAACACCCACCCATGATGTCACCTACCTCCTAGTCTTGTACTCAGCTATTCATGCTCTTACCCTGTTGGGACCTGCCTCACATGCTGGGGAAAACCGGGATTCACTATCCTTCCCCTCATTTCCATAGGATTGCCTGCTAATGCATACTTACATGTGTCACACTCTGCCTTCCCCCTTAGCAACCACTATTCACTGGCCAGGTTATCTTTTGCCTGCCATTGACTTGCATGGTGGAATACTGATTTTATTTAGACTGCTTTTTTAGGTTTATTTTTATTATTTTTTTATTTCCCCACCAATCCCGTTTGTGCACCGCTGGCCTATGCTTCAACAGCTGTGATCGGCAGACATATAATAAAAGTTGTATTTTGTATGTTTTGCATTGTTTGCAATGCCAATGGCCTTATACTTGGCCATTGGCATTCTTCCTCAATTATATGCAGCCTTTATTTGGAGCTGTCATGTCCCCATTTTGGATTCTGCATATTACGCTAGTCCTGCAAGCCCTGATTCCTGCTTACTGGATGGCAGATTCACCTCATTTGCATGTTTTTCACCTGCAAATGGGGTAATTTGCATACGGGGGCTGGGAACGTGCAGCAATAGTGCTAAAGTGGTCGCGCATGTCAAACGAGCACATACGTGGATTGCTCAGCCACCATATTGCCAGCATTACCCCTTACACTGATCATGCACGCCGTGCAAGCTTTTGAGAATCCCGGGATTTATCTTTGTTTCCTGACCTGTTTTAATACCTCAAAAATCCGTATTTATTTGTAATTTTAGCCTGTTTTCCACAACATGGCTACCAATGGGGCTTGATGTGTCAATGTGATCTTGTTCTTCCTCAACCCTTTCTCTTTCACATAATGCTTTGTATGACTCATACCAGACATAAGGAAGTAACTGTGAATTCCCATGCTATTGACATATAATGGGATTTGTGTGAGTCACTGTCATCTTCTATACCTTCTGTAAAAGAGCTGCTTCTTTTCTGTCTCTAATCACCCTCATTTATGTTTGTCTCAGAGCTTGTTTTACACTATACTTAGAAATTACCTAGCTACAGCCAGAAAAGTAGCTAAATCGCAGGCCTTTGTTCAAGGTTTTCTTTTCTAGTCCAAGAGGAATTGACAGTCCCCTCCCCCACACTATTGCAGAGGTGTTAAAACTGTCACTGCACTGAGAGACCCTTGCAGAATCAAGTGCAACTGACAGCTCATAATGGGACTTCTGATATAAATCTCTTTCCCTCTCCCTGGAATAGGAAGATCTATTTACTTATTTAAATAGTTTCATTATTTTTTTCTGGGTGCAAGTAGCAGAAACTGTTTCATTTTTTTGGTTTGTTTTATTACTAGTAACAGTTGATATAGTAACACCTCTGCAATAGTGTGGGTTGAGCGAATTGTACGAATCCTATACACATTCACTGGTCTCAGTATTCTCCTTCATTTCCTTTCACCACTCCATCATCTCCTTTTGTCTCTGTCTACCTTCCTGTTTTACTAGGCTGCCTCTGTGACTGGAATGGAAACAAAACATGCTCCTCCAAAGTGGGTCCTGTTCACAACAATGAAGAGTAGTTTTTTATTGATTTATACATTACATATTATTTACATACTTACATTATTTTCATCTATTTACAAATCTCCATACATTATAAACTTCAATTTAAGCATTTTCTCCCACTCTTTTATTCACAACCAAAACATTAATTTTTCCAGAATCTTTGTCAAAGTCCATTTTCCATTGTATTTGACTTAATTTAGTCTCTCGTTCCATATAGTCCATGAAACATAAATTATTACTCTATTCATTTTCTTCACTTCTTCCTGTTTTTGTGCACCATAATAACAAAATTCCATTATGTCCACATTTATTTGCTCAGATTTTAACAAACTTTTCATCCTATTATGTTTACATATTTCTTTCCACAAATTAACTCTTTCAGATTTTAAAAGCACATGCTCAGTAGTCTCAAACTCTCCACATTTATTATATATTCTATCTTGCTTTTTCTTGAATAGCATATTTGCCTTAACCGGCAGTTTCCTAATAGACAATCACCATAACAAATCTTTACATTCTTTAATCTTTTATAGTTATTATAGCTCATTATTATGTTTTTTCTTATCTGTTTCTAAATCTTTCCATGAATCAATGCGATAAAATGCTTTCATAACATTTAAGTACAATTCCTTTTTTTATTTTTTTCGCATATATTCTTTTTTTATTTTCCATAACACAATTTTGTTTTGGTACTCTTTCATTTCTTCATTCACAATGCTTTTACTTCTTTTTTTAACTTCTATTCCTTCCCACAGTTCTTTGTATTTATAATATAGCATCATTTCTATCAAGTTTTTATTTTCCTTCATAATTCCTTTTAATGTTGTTGTGTCTTTCGGCTTTTCCCGGTTAGGGGTCGCCACAGCGGAACTCCGGTCCACTAATGATTGGTAGTTGATTTTTACATGCCGAGTTACCAGCCCTGATGCACAACCTTCAACGAAGGTACGCCCATTCACACCTGTCTCCACGCAGAAGACACTCTAGCTGAGAATCGAACCGGACGGCGTCTTACTGTGAGGTGACAATGCTACCACAGCACCACCACTGCCTTCATAAGTCCTTTTAATACTTTATATAAAATTAAAGATGCTGCATGTGCTATTGGGTTTATTAAACACAAGTCTCCTTGCTCTTCGTTCATATATAGAATCCCTCTCTTGACTGGATTCAGTCTAGAGTGCCATATAAAACAAAATGTAATCATCATTAGTTCCTTTAATAATAGGAATCATATAGATGTTGGCAACATAAACAATGTTTCCTATTGCCATGGTGTTCAACAAATGTGTTTTTTTCAATATGAAAATCTATATGATTTCCTAAAATTTGTCATATCCTTTACTTCTTTGAGTACATTATCCCATTGTTGTTGTCTGTATTCATTTCTTGCAAATATTATTCTTAATATATCTATAGATTTTCATTGGATTCAATGCCTCCTGTCATACCTTCAAAACTAAATCCTTTACCTTTCTCTTTATTTATACTGAAACCAAATTTCTAAATTTATACTTAAGTTTTCATTTACTTCTTCTATCCATACTTTATTTTTAACAATTAGTACAATATCATCTGTATAATTATACATTATTGGCAAGTGTAATTCCTTCATCATTTTGTATCCACCGCTACTTGACATTTTATTAATTTTCTTCACTGTTATTTTCATAACTAATGAGAAAATTACACTACTAGCTGGGCAGCCATGCTTTATTACACATTCTATTTTTATTTCTTCCTCAATCCAGCCATTTACATTTAGTTTCAGATAGTTCCTTTCATTAACATATTTTATTATTTGTAATATTTTTTGCTTACATTATATGCCTGCAAAATTCCCCATGGTGATTTATATTGACTATTATAATAGGTTGTACTTATATCCCCTATCATAACCTTTGCATCTACATTTTTATTTATGATATTATCAATCATTTCTCTTATTATCCATAATAACTTTTGACTTTCTTTTCCTTTTTTCTGGATACATTTTGGTCATATATTCTATCCATTTTTGCAACCTTTTTGTTCTAATTCTCACAAAAATGTTAATGTCCGTATTATTCAGTGTTGTTGGTCTCCAATATTTTTATCTCATCTTTATTTCCTTTTTAAATATACATTTTATAACTCCTGTATATATCTTTCTGTTTAATTCCATTTTCTAACCATTCATTCATAACTTCTATAAAAATTATATGTTGCCACTCATTCATTTCTTTATACATACCATATTCAATTATGTCTGTTCCTGTTACAGAATTCATGTTAATATCTATTAGAATTTCACACAATTCTTTCATAATTATTTTCTGTTCTAAAAGCTCATTATATTTATTTAATTTTTCACCTTTCTAAATTTGCTCTATGTTTTCTTCTCTTTTAACAAACAATTCCAATACATATTATTTAATAATTTCATATATTCCTTCTTGCTGTCTTATTTGCTTAACATCCTTATTCTTTAATTTTCTTACTATTTTTCCTTTTTTTATTATTTTACTCAAATATGGTGCTACCTCTTCTTTCTTTCCTTGTAAACAATATTTTTTTAATATAACAAGTTGTTAATTTTAATTTGATTCATTTTATATATTTCCTCTTTCTTTTCAATGAAAGGAATTTTTCTTCTGTAATAAATCGTTGAATGTTTCTTGACTTAATATCTTATGTCTCTCTCTTTATTTTCTTCTTTTCTTCCTTACACATCCTGAAAACAAGTTTTTGTTTATATTTATCTTTAAAATTAAGCCACCAAACAGTCCAACTCTCATGACACTCTCTCATATACATATGATTTTTCCATAATTCCATAAGTTCTTTTTTCTCTTCTAAATCTAATTCCTTTTCATAAATTATCTTTATTTCTTTTCCTATTCTTATATATTTTTCATTTTCCTGTACTTTAACCCACATAGCCACATTATCCGAAAGTCCAGCATACTTAATTCTTTTTTAAACTATCAGATATTAAAACATAATTTCTGTCCTGATTTCATTCATTTTATAGGTCCAGTGGTTATTCTCCTATACACTTAACTGTCCACTTCTCATAATTTATTTAGCTATTTTAACATCACAATTGCTCTTATTTTTTTCTTAAATTACAATTAAAATCATCCACCAGTATAATGTCCATATTTACACAGCCATATTCAAGAATATTTTTAAACATCATTTATCTCTCTTTTTTGTTATATATGTATATAAAGCTATAATTCTATACACATATTTTTCCATCTGAAGTCTATTACAGTAATCTATCCTAGTGCCACTAAGGCTATATCTAATATTTTAATGCTTTCTTGACATAATATACAGATGCCCAAGCACTTTTCTTTCCGCATGTTCCAAACTACTACACAATTCCAAAGTTCTTCAGTTTGTGTTCTTTCTTCCTCTTTTAGTAATCTGATATAATCTAAAACAATAATAAGTGCATCTACTGCAGCACACCATTATAATATGCATATTCTCCTCTTTAGATTTTTCATACTGTTCACATTTAAAGCTAATATTTTCAGCTTTTAAGAACAGTTAGTATAATACATTTTTTATCCCTTTCTAATGTTCTCTAATCATTATAATTTTGAATTTTCTGTTCCTTTCTTTAACTCTTTTTCCCTATTAAATTATTTTTGCTTCTTACTGTGGACCAATGATCTTCTTCCTCAAAGTCTTTATCAGTCACATCTTTTTGTACATTTTCTTGTATAACACATTCTGTTATCTCTTTATCCTGTATAACTTCATTTTCATTTTCTTGCACATTCATTTCACATTCTAGCCATGAATGACCAGTATTGCCACATATTTTGCACTTTATATCACATTATTTTGCACTATTCCATGTTTTACCATGTAAGTAACATATTTTTATCACATTCACTGATTAAATGTTCATTTTTTTCCACTAAAATAACAAATCTTTGGTTGACCCCTGTATTTCACAAAACTCCTATTACCATGAACATTAATAACACTAGGTACATGCATAAAATAATCATTTTCCATTTTCAGTATTACCTCACATTCTCATCCTTCAGTCCATAGTCCTCTTTCATCATATATTTTTGTAGTGTCTATTACTTCTTTACATGTAGTTAATAAATGTCCTTTCAGTTCTTTTGCTTCAACTTCAGTTCTAAAGTGGATCATTATTCTTTTCTTGCTTGCCTGTAAAAAGCTTGCACCACATTTTCTGACCATGGATAAATATTTTTTCTTTTGTTCATATGCACCTAAATTTTTTTCCATGGCCTGCCCAGTCTCAAATATCAAGTCACAAAAAGTCTCTTTAGTAATTAAAATAAATGCTCTTAACTCTTTTGCTCTGACACACAGAGGTGCTATGACAGAGTCCCAAACCTCATACCTGTCCAAACTTTCTTCTTTTTAATGCTATGTGCTGTATATTTCTTTTTTGTTTTATTTTATTTCTTCTTTATTTTTTTTTCTTATTCTGCAACAGTTTGTGCATAAGTTTTTATCTGCACAACTTTTTCTGGCATAGTCTCTTCTTCTCCTTTTTCTTCTTCTATTTTTCCATGATATTGCTGCATGAAATTGCTGCTCCACTTTCTGGCTCACTTTGGTTTACTATTTCTTCTAAATAATCATCCTGCACCCCCCCCCCCAATTGGAGGGTTGTAATTATGCATTTTTCATAGGTAACTGTCATTCCTTCAAACATTCTCCTCTGAACGTTTTCGTCTGAATACATCTCAGTTACAGCTACAATCTCCTTTTCCTCCAGTATCACTATTTTTTCTGCACCCACATCATCAAAAAAAAAATGTCTGGTAGTGATTCTATCATTTCAACTACATTTTCAGAAACTTTCACTCCATTTTCAGCAAAACCTGAATTAGTCATGTTTTCTCCCTCTTCTTCCTGGCTGCTTCTGTGCCTGGACAGGAAACAGGGAGTCAGGATGTGTAACACACAAAGCCTTCCCCCAGCTACCAAGAGTAGGGGAAGCTCCCGGATGCCATGGTGAAATTTCTGCTAGTAGTATAAATACCACCTCAGATGTCCCATGAAATGAGGCTACTAGCCTGGTCACCCAAGGTTAAATAAATAAAATAGAATAAAACTAAGCTAAATAAATAAAATAGAATAAAAAAAAATAAATTAAGATACTGCTCAGTTATATCTTCCAGTCAGACTGGTTAATGAATGTCTGTCATATTAGGCAAATAAATAAAAAACAGCAATCACAAAGAATATCATTGTCTAAAAGAGAAAAGAAAACTGCTGTATATTTAAAATATTTAGAAACTAGATTGAGCAATTATCTAGGCAGCCTGCTTCAGTGCAGAGCACATGGCCAAACAGCACAAGCACTATCTCCACCTCTTAGAACATAGATGCCTCAGTCCCTTTGAAGAATGCTAAAACCAACTCCAGCAAAAAAAGACAAACGATAAAAACAAGTAAAATCCGGAAGAAAAGCCACCAGCGAATAATGTAGCAAAGTATAAAATTTTTAATCCAGTTAAGGTAAAGCGCTTTTCGTCACTCCAAATAGAGTAACTTCATCAGACATCAAATACAGACAAAGTAACTTACATTTATACTCAAAACGTCATTTCCTTCTAGCACTCAATGACTTTTTAAAGACATAGTCACATATACCGCAACTTACTATTAAAATAAAAAGTACTCATAAAATGAGTGAATACTCATTGAGAACGTTAAAATTAGGATAAGAAGAAGCATATGTACAATAGCTAATGTTCTTCAGTATTATATTAGAATCCTGTGCTAATAATACAGTACGTGTGGTTGTGTGTTATTTCTTAAAGTGATACATCATACTAGTTAGCGAACAAGAAGTTGCCGATTGATCGAAATAAATTTCATAAAGTGTGTAAACATAATTATGCTATCACTAATATGAAATTTTCACAAGTCTGAATGTGCACCTATTCAACTAAAATAACTGGAAGTTTTTAATTAAGCCGACAAGAATTGTAAATATTACATGTCTACGAACATTTTGTAAGCACAAATTAGCTAAGTAATATACAATCAACCATGAGGGTTTTTTTAAAATAATAATAATAAACTCTGGTCGTGTTATTTAACTTTGAAAAAATAGAAAATAAAAAAGTATAATTGTAAATAAATATATATGTGTAAATAAAGAAATGTTACCCGTATAATTAAGTATATGTGATGTTAAAAGATTGTATACGAGACATTATCTAAATATACATATAATATACTAAAACATATTAATAATGATAATAAAACCTGTGTTCAGATTATGAAACACTGAATATAGTTGTATTTGTAAAAGTACATATCAAATTTAGATGCAAAAAGTAAAGTGCAAAAAATTAGTAAATGATATATATTAATTAATTATTTATACCAATTAGATAAATAATATATATGTATATACAATTTATGGTGTCCTAAAGTAGATAAATATAAGTATAAATATACAAAAATATATATATATATATTTAGATAGCTAAATGATTTCATCTATTCAAGCTTCTCAATTTTAGTAAACATTTTATATTGCATAATTCGTTCAGTCCTGGTTTTGTAAAAGCATTAGTTAACCATTGCCAAGTTAATTCATGCTCTTTTAGAATTAACTTGTATGGACCCCCTCTGATATCAGTTACGACTTGGTCTATTGCTGTAAATTTAAAATTATGGCCAAAGTTAGAAGTTGTGTGCTTTGTTAAAGCGTTATCCATTTTCTTATTAGCAATAGCATATACATGTTCATAGACGCGATCTTTAAGACGACGTTCAGTTTTTCCTATGTAGAACGCCGTACATAAAGTACAGGTTGCTACATAGACTATGAGTCTAGAATTACAATTCAATTTAAATTTTATCTTGTATTTATGATTGTTTATAGTTGCATATTCTCCACTTAATGTGTGTTTACACATATTGCAACTGTTACAACATGTCATACCTGTACGGTAGTTGTAGTTATCATATTTTCTCTTTTCAAGCATGTTTTTAATACTTTGGCCTTTTCTGAACACAATCGCAAGTTGTTGTTTAGAATTGATGTCATTGTCCTGTTGTATAATTGTCCAATTTTTGTATAAAATGTTCTTAATAACTTTGCTATCTATACTAAATGTTATGATGTAACTAAGTTGATATTTTTTATTGTTTTTGTTCTCATTGTTGTTATTTATATTTCTAGTGATTGGTTTATCTGAAAGTTGATTGTTTGTACTGTCAATATCAGTACCTGTCTCTGAGTTAATATTGAGAAGCTCCTGACCATCTTCTAGTATATGAAGTCTTGAGGTGTGATCAAGTATATTGTTTTTTGCTACTAAAATAGGTACTATAAAACAATTTTCTCTCTTAATACTCACTTCATTAACTATATCATTAATAAGCTGAGGGGGATAACCTCTCTCTAAGAATAAATTTGTTAGAAATTTACATTCAGTTGAAAAGTCACTATCAAGGGTAGACATACGTGATGCTCTTATTAGTTGTCCCTTGATTATAGACTTTTTTTGAGATTGAGGATGCGAACTTGTGTAGTGTAAATAAGAATTACAAAATGTGTCCTTTCGGTGTATTTTTGCTGTAAATTGTTTGTTAGTCACATCTTTACACAAGTTTACATCTAAGTAGTTAGTAGATAACTCCTGAAAGTCTGAAGTGAATTTAAAAAAGTGAGTTGTGTTGTTCAAGTATTGTGAAAATTTCATAGCTTGTTCTCGTGTCCCATCGTATAAAATGAAGATATCGTCAAGAAAACGAGTGTAGTATTTTATATGTTTGGTCAGATATTTGTTTTTAAAAATAAAGTTGGATTCCCAGTAGGCCATTACTGTATTTGCAAAACTGGCTCCGCATGGGGAGCCCATTGCTACACCGCATTTCTGCAAGTACAGCTTCTTGTTAAATGTAAAATAGTTGTTAGTTAAAATAATATCAAGTAAGGTCGTAACTGTGAAAATCTCATTTGGTGTTGCCTCCTTACTAACCAAAAATAAATTAACCCACTCAATTCCCTCTGTATGAGGGATAGATGTATATAAATCTATAACATCTATTGTTAAAAAGTTGACGTTGTCTTCATATTTTATATCGTTGATGTTAGCCAAAAATGTCCACGAATCCTTACAAATGTGTACTTCAGTCACTAGGTATGTTTTCAAAATATTGTCCACCACTTTTGCTCCAGCATAAATAATAGATGCTCGACCATCGATAAGTGGTCTCAAAGGCAGGTTAGTTGTGTTTTTATAGATTTTTGGTGTTGCGAATAGGATAGGAATCTTAGGCCAATTTGTGGATATGTAATGGTATGTATTTATATCAATAAATCCATCAGTGAATAAGTCACTGTAATATCCTCTGATCCTTCCATACGCAACATTTACTTCATTGAGCGAAGCTTCAACGTAAGTATCATTTTCTAAAATGGTTTCCACCCTATTGATATATTCATAATTGTCAAACACAACTAAACCACCGCCTTTGTCTGGCTTGATAGTTCTAATTCCCAAAGATTTAAATGACTTAAGTGCCATTGTTTCTTCTTTAGACATATTGTTACATCTCAAATCTCTTTTAAAGAGTTTGCTGGAACAGTTAGATAAGTACCGCAGATCAAGTTCCATAATGGATTCAAAAGTACTTAGAATAGGGTGTAGCGGTGGGTTGTATTCACTAGCTACATAGTAGTCGCTTGTAGAGTGTAATAAGTCACCTAGTGATAGGTTTAGGTTGAGTTTCCTAACAAAAAACTTTAAATCTTTAATATTCTGGACTAAATTCATGTGTCTACTAGGAACAAATGTTTGACCTTTTGCTAAAAGTTCAACTAGATTTTGGTCAATATCGACACAAGAAAAGTTGTAAATAGTGAAGTCTCTTGCTTTGTTCTAAATAATAGTCAGACCATTGTTAGGAAGGTTCACCTCATTGTTTGGTTCTGTGGGCGGTATTTGTTTTTTTGGTTATGATAACTTTGGTTGTTATTGTAGGGTCGCTTAGGTATAGCTCCTGTTCTACTATTAAGCTGGTTATCGTATGAACAAGAGTCATTAGAATAAGACTTGGTAACATATCCCTCATGATTGTTTCTTGTTTTTCCATTTCTAAGCCGTCCTGCCCATGTGTTATCATTTTGGACAGGATTGTAATCATTGTAGTTTGTGTTAGTTGTGTTACAACTTGGTTCATGTCCAGCTGCTTGTGAGTTGATGTTATCACTAGAAGTGTTAGAAATACTCATAGTAGCCAGTCCATTTTGAGAAGAGGGAGGGTTTGGATAAGCTACCCCATTGTCATAAATGGCTCGATCTCGTGCCATCTTTTTATTTATTTATTTTTTTTTGAAGAATGCTGTAGATCCAGTACTCAAAATATACTTAAGAGTTTTTCCATTAAATTTACAGAAGGAACCCGACCTACATATTTCATGTGACATTCAACAGTACTGACTTTAGATTTTTTTTCTGACCACCACCTATTTTTATTATCTGAATTTTAAAATAGTATCAACATCCTACAAATCCACTGTCATAATTAATCCTATATGCTGTAGTCAGCTTTATATACAAAAGTCTGCCGGCAGTTTAGCATTATTACATCCTTCAACTACACTTCATATTCTGCCTTCTTGACAATCTTTGTCAGTCTAATTGTTACACCTGCACAGAGTGTTTCATGGGAACATGGCAACTCTGCAAATGTGCCTTCAGCAAGTCACAAACTTCTGAAATGGTAACTCTGAAAGCCAACAGTCAGCAAAACTGACTTTGCTTTTTTGCTCTTTCCCTACTCTTGTTAACAACAGAAATAATATATAAATTACAGAAGTATGACGGGTTCACATGACTCCCTATTGATATACTGGCATGTTGAGTGCCAGCACACCAAAAAAAAAAAAAAAGACTAAAAGTCCAGGACAAGTGCAAATCCTGAACATCACTTTTCTAGTTTAAACTTTTTTTGCAGGTGAGCAAGCCTCACTGCACTCCTGATGTTGGGGGCAAGCCCTAAATACCCGCAAACTTACGTATAGCAATTCTGAGATCACCATACCTAAGAGAAAAGGGAGAATTATGAGAAATGGTAATCTCAGACTTCATATATGTAAGTCCATTTTTTTCAACCATTCAGTCTCCATATTACAGGATTCATGAAAGCAGGTCTAGACATTTCAAATGGTTAGAGTTCCAATACCCAGCATGAGTGGTGCAGAGGTTGTGATCACTGCAAAAAAAGTTTTGTTTTCAGCTGATTGAATTCAGTTTTCATAAAAAAAATTATGTTTGGAATTTAATGAAGTTACCTTTGATGAGCTGATATGAATCTGTTCCACATATCCAGTGATGTATAGAATGCCATTAGTACTTCTAATGTGTTGCATTCAAACCTCTGACAAGGTAACTTGACAGCCTACTTTATGTTTCTACTGCTGTTCTACATTGGCCTATTTGGCTGAAGTCAGGCATAACAATGGCAACTATGTCCTTTTCCAAAAGTACTCGCTATAACTGCATGTCCAGAGAAAGAGGCTACCTTAGACTTCTTTGCATTAATTCTGCATATCCACAGCCTATTCAGATCATTCATTAGCATGTATCCTTCCAAATTATGCCAATTCTGCTTTTAATCATTGGACATGCAATTGTTTTACACTAAATCTCTTTATAAATGCCAGATATTAATGATGGTAAAGTAGACCATGCTTGTAACAACACAATCCTCTGCAGTACTTTCTTCTATTATTATATCATGACTTTTAGTAAAATCTCTCTTTAGCATACTTTCTGACCCCATCCTGTTCTCTGTATATGCAACAAGTTTCCTTCAATCCCATTCACAATTTTCTTTATCATCGTCAGTTAGTCATAAAACTGCAGCAGAATGCGCAGATGACCTACATGCCATGCAGATCTCTAGTTCTATGTCCTTTAGCCATTCAAACACCACTAATTCAGAAAAGTAGGAAAGGCAAACCTGATGAGGCTGTAGGGCAGGTGCTATCTTGAAGCTGTCTTTTTCAATTATTGTATTCTTTATAGGCAGTGGTTATATGTCAATAGGAAGAGAAAGTTTATTTCTAAAGCTCTGCAAGTAATGAGGTAAGGATTGGTATCCTTTTCAAGTTTTATAATCAACCTCCACCTTTCATTTGGAAAGTACAAGGTCTCCTAAGAAAGATTCAGTATAAAACTTGATAAAAAGAGGTTAAAGCAAAACAAAGCTGTTTAAGAAAGAAAAGACTTCTATCATTTAAAATATTGCAAAGGCTTGTAGCCCAGATGGCCACCATAACAACAACAGCATCCATCCATATCTATATCTACATATCTATCTATCTATCTATCTATCTATATATATATATATATATATATATATATAGATAAATATATATATATAGATATATAAAGAGATAGAGGGAGAGAGAGAGAGAGAGAGAGAGAATATAAATATATATATTTATATATATATATATATATATATATATATATATATATATATATATATATATATATGGGTCTATTTCTGTTGATCGACAACCCATATCACTGACACTCATTTGGTCGACAGCTCATTTGATCGACAAACATTCTAGGTGGGGAGCTTCACCCCCCACCCCCCCCAATGTGGGGGGCTGTGCCCCCCACACACCCCCAACTATATATAACAACTCCACAGTCACACAACAGTGGGAAGGGGGGCAAATCCTAGGTTTTTGCCTTGAATACTTTTTGTCAGCCAAATGAGCTGTCGACCAAATGAGTGTCAGTGATATGGGTTGTCGATCAACAGAAGTAGACCCATATATATATATATATATATATATATATATATATAGAGAGAGAGAGAGAGAGAGAAATAAATGAATATATACACACACATATATATATATATATATATATATATATATATATATATATATATACACACAGACACACACACACACACA
Organism: Protopterus annectens; assembly: GCF_019279795.1. Lineage (NCBI taxonomy): Eukaryota > Metazoa > Chordata > Ceratodontiformes > Protopteridae > Protopterus > Protopterus annectens. Next base: position 475,742,664 of record NC_056735.1, read on the forward strand.
CACACACACACACACACACACACATATATATATATATATATATATATATATATATATATATATATATATAGGGTCTACTTTAGATTGACGAAAAGTCAAAATATCGAATGCTCGCATGAGCATAAATGCAGGTACTCGATGTTTATTTTTTGGATCGCAGTACAGTGAGGATTGGAATATTTGCCCTTTCCTCACTGTAGTGCAATCTTGGAGTTGGAATATATATTTATCGATTTTAAATTTCTGCATTTACGTTTATGTGAGCGTTCAACATTTTGATTTTTCGTCTATATAATATAGACCATATATATATCTATATATATATATATATATATATATATATATATATATATATATATATATATACACACACATGGGTTCCTATCATAATAGTGAAAACTCATAACACTGATACTCAAAGTTGAGCCCATTTCGCTAAAAACTCATAACATTGAAAACTCAGAACAATGAAAACTCATTTCACTAAAAAGTGTAGAACTGTATAGAATTGTGCAGAAAGTATGCAATGGTGTCATTTCTTATCATAGGTGTTATTAAGCAAGTGATTCTATCATAATATGTGTGAATTACAGTGTTCAGCATCATGTTGTACTCCCCCCCCCCAGATCTGTAGTTGTCCATGTTTTTTCTTGAGCACTGATTCACTTTGTGTGCTATTTGGTTCGTTTCTCTATGGTTGTGTGATCATGGAGTTGGTATATATAAATAAGGGGGTGTGGGGGTCAAAGTCCCTCACATGGGGGTTAAATGGGGGCTTGCCCACTACTTAAACATGGTTTTAGCTTATATTTCTAGTGTAGAATATTTTCATTGTTATCTGTTTTTTGTGAAATGGGTTCAATGTTATGAGTTTCAGTGTTATGAGGACATAGACCCATATATACCACACAGACACACACACACACACACACACACACACACACACACACACACACACACACACACGCACACACACACACCCATCTATACAAAGTTTCCCTCTGTATGATCAAACACTGTTAATCTTGTGGTTAAAAAATGGCATTAAAATGCTTGAACGTACAAAAGACCAAATGCCTTAAATATTAAACACACTAAAAATCAAGAAAGGAAAATATTTCCTATCCTGATCTTTAAACTAAAACCCTTATAACACTAGCTTCAAATTCATCTGAATAGCGGAAGAATTATGGTAAGGTTTTTATTAAGTTAAAAAGTAAGTTAAGGTGTAAGGTTAGGATTGGAATGAAGGGGCTGCTTTAGGGTTAGGGTAAGCACCCTCTACTAAGGTCAGCAGGGAGGCTTATATTGTTATATATAATTGGGGAGATTTTCCCCACTGCAAATGTTTTTTAGCTTTACTGGTTTGGATGCATTGAGTTTTAATGAACTGAGTTTCAAAGAGCTGAGTTTTGAATAAATGACTTCTATCTATATATATACACACACACACACACACACACACACACACACACACACACACACACACACACACACACACACACACACACACCAATAAAATCAACACTACTTCCATCCCAGCCAGGTCATAGCTTTCCTTTACACACCAATTAGCCCGATATTAGAAGTAGAAACGAGAAGCAAAAAATAAAAATTAACAGCTTTAATAAAACTAAAAGAATAAAAATGGATAAGCGCTTTCAGGTTCTTGCAACTTTTCATCACATCAAATTCATAAAATCACGATAAATTAATTAAAGTGATGCTATCCAATCAAAAAATGCCTTAATTCTTCATGTAACCAATCACTTCACATAGTGTCTTCCTTCATTTAGATATAAAGACTAAATGATCATTGGTCATAATAAAATCACCTGTAGTCCATTTGGTTTTCATTGTATTTACCAACTACATTCATCTCTGGCCAATCAACTTTCTCATCATCCTTGATCAGCCAGTCTCCTTCAGGCTTGATAGATGTCAACATACTGAACATAGTCTTATATGACTTCAAGCAATACTGGATCTCACAAATCCAACCATATAAAATATAAGACCATTTTGTCTGTACTATCTTATTTTATGCTTAAAATCTTTTATTCTTTTATTCTTGTTTAGTTTCTCATATATATCTGTTCTTATTTATGGATTTATCTATGATGTATGATGGAATATAAATGCTCCAGGATGGTGCTCTGATCTTTGTTGTAATTGATTGGACAATTCCTAACAATACTAGTCAGTGATAGGATAATCTGTTAGAACCAATAAATGGGCTAGAATTGCAATATCAACCAGTAGGATACAACATCCTAATACAAACCATGAGTTGGTGCTTCATTATAGATATAACTTCTTAATATATGTTAAAAGTATAATGTAACTTTAGTGCGATCTTTGGATAATTTCCACTGGGTATCTATTAGTGTTTTTGAATATTAATAGGGTGATGGATTATGCTTAGTGAGTTGATGGTAAAGGAAATGTTAAGATAACCTTCAGGATACACCATTGTGGCAAAGTAGAAGATCATAGAATATGTCTTCATTGCATTTTCTAAAGCATAGTCCATGGTGGTTTTGCAGTAAAACCAATATTGTGCAACTATACAAATATATGAATGGATATCTATCAGCATATAATAACAGGAGAATGGATTGGACTTAGTGAGTCAACAGCAAATGAAATGTCAAGATACACTACTGTGTCCAAACAGAATGTCATAGAATAAGTTTCGATCATGTTCTTCAAGACAGAGTATATGGTGTTTTCACAATGTGATAGCATTGTATATCCATATGAGCAGAGGGCAGATCTGATTGGATGCCCATTAGTACTCAAGACCAATAATGGAAAATCTGAGAACATCCAATGAATGCACTGAAAATCTAGTGATAACCAATGGCATGAATATGTGCTCCCGACTTACAATTACATCTTAGAATAACAACCAATTAGATATGAGTAAGAAGTAGGTTCATAGGTTCATAGGTTGGCACTAGGCTATTGGCCCTAGGGCCTATACAAGCCTAGCCATAACAATTCCCTGGCTATTTCTTCCTACACTGTTTACTATTTAGGAAAAGGAAGTAATGAATACTTTTACATGTTATTAAAAAGATATAATGGCTGCTATGAACTTTAAATAAATAGATAAATAGTCACAGGAAACTTAAATAAAAAAATATATATGATACATTATTTTTTAATGAAGATCATATGTGGTTAGGGCAAAATCAGGGCCAAGAATTAGGATGTCTCACAATTTGAGGAACATGAGCACCCCTGAACTTACAATGAAACTAAACAAGAATAAAAGAATATGAGATTTTAAGCATAAAATAAGATAGCAAAGACAAGCTGGTCTTATGTTTTATATGGTTGGATTTGTGAGATCCAATATTGCTGTAAGTCAAATAAGACTACATCCAGTATGTTAACATCTATCAAGCCTGAAGGAGATTGGCTGATCAAGGAAAATGACAAAGTTAATTGGCCAGAGTTGAATATAGTTGGTAAATACAATGAAAACCAATTGAACTACAGGTGATTTTATTATGACCAATGATCATTTAGTCTTTATATCTAAATGAAGGAAGAAACTATGTGACCTGATTGGTTACATGAAGAATGAAGACATTTTTTGATTGTATAGCATTACTTTAAATAATTTATCGTGATATCAGGAATTTGATCTTATGAAGGGTTATAATAATCCAAAAGCACTTATCCATTTTTATTCTTTTAGTTTTACTAAAGCTGTTAAATTTTATTTTTTGCTTCTAGTTTCTACTTCATTTCATATCGAGCTAATTGGTGTGTAAATGAAAGCTATGACCTGGCTGTGGTGGAAGTAGTGTTGATTTTATTTGTTATACTCTTTCTACAATGCTACACCTTAGCGGGAACCCTTCTTGTTTGTTTTTGGCAATATATATATATATATATATATATATATATATATATATATATATATATATAGATATATATATATATTAGTTTCACTTCATAATCTCAAATTATTGAAATCCCGAATTTCAGTAACCCGAGACTATAAAGTCAAACCATTCACAAAACTGAAAACCACAATCACAAACATACATACACCATACACCACGTAACACACACACCTTTACCCCACAGCACACAAACAAGACAACCCTACATTACATATAAGCAGGGGGGCAAGACCCCCTGAACCCCCCATGTGAAGGGCAGCGTCCCCCACTTATATATACCAATATACCAGCTCTGAGGTTGCATATAACATGAAAAAAAAAACCTAACACCACGCCATCCTTCACTCGCTCGCACACAAAAATACATACACAAACACCAACAAATCCAACACTCACACTTACACCTCCCTACTCTTACCCACACATACAACTTACAAAAACACACACAAACACTCACTCACCTGCAATTTCAGGCACCATAACACTACACACGACACACCGGAAATGCATAAGCATGGATTCGAGATATTCAAATTGGCTCTTATGCACTTTCGGCATTCGGTTTTAGATTTCATGGTCTCGGGTTACTGAATTTCGAGATTTCAGTAATTCGAGATTATGAAGTGTAACTATATATATATATATATATATATATATATATATATATATATATATACACACACACACACACACACACATATACAGATCTATGTATTACACACAGTCACACACACACACATATATATGTATATATTTATTACACACAGACACACACATACATACATATGTATGTGCATGTGTGTGTGTGTGTGTGTGTGTGTATAAAATATATATATATATATATATATATATATATATATATATATATATGCATAGCTGCAGCTGGCAGACTTTTAAAAATATTGCCACTTCGGCAGAAATATGAAGCGGTTGCAGACCAGTAAAATAGTAGTACCAGACCTCCCTGCTTACTGTGTTCAGCCCTTATGATTGTTATTAGGCAGGACTCTATCTGGAAGAGCAGTAAGTAGTGTCAGCATCTGCAATAGGAAGACATACTCAAGTATATGTTTTAATTTTATTTCATTTTATTGGCACTGTAAGCCCTGTACAATAAACAGATTTATATTCACTAGTTTAAACATGCAGATTACTAGCGCTCCATTCATGAAATGCAATGTACTCTGAAATAATCCTATCTCAATAGCTTTACTTGCAGCAGCTGTAAAACTGGAACAAAGTTCTACTTATCTGTACAGCCAGCTTAAAAGCATTTAAAAATGGCACATCATAAAAATTAGGGGTCAGACAAACAGACATACATTAAGCCTCCCGATATGATAAGATCCAGAAGATTTCTTCTTGTAGTAACTTCCAAAGTCTTGTACTAGCCACTATTGTTTATATATAATTGATCAAGTGGAACTCACTACATCATTATGAAATACGATCAGGGGATCATAGGAGTTACAGGGCTACTTACTGAGCTGCAAGGCCATTTCTGCCTTGTGAGTGTGCAATCTTTGGGTTTGCCTCTCTTTTCAAGTACAGCCAGGTCAGTCATGCCAGGAGTGAATTTGTGAATATTCATCCTGTTGTTCAGTTCCTTCTCAAAAGGGAGTTTGTTCCAGAAAGGTAGTAGGCACTGTGTGACTAATCTATCCCTCCTCATCTTATTAATTTAATTGGTTATGTTTATATCTCTGGCTCTGGTGTTAGCCAACACTATTCAGTTCATTGAGGTATAAAAGATCCTGGTACTGAATATCTTATAGTCCTATAAACAAGGCACAGATACCTCTAGTGAGTCTATACAAAACTGAATATAGGGATAGAACCTCAGTCTTTCTTGGTAGTTTAGATCTTTTAAGCCCCTTATCTTTAAGTTACAACCTCTAAATTCTTCCTTTTCCTTAGTATGCTTGGAAAGGTACATCACAATGGGGAGTTGCACTCAATGATGGGATTAATCATTGCAGAGTCAAATGAAGTGAAGACTTCCTTTGATCTTTAAGAAAGATCTTTTTGTAATGAGATATGAAAGTTAAAAGAATTTACTAACCACATGATGGTCAAGCAACAGGGAGCTGTCTACCTAAGTACCCAGGTCTCTCATGACCTTTTCATTTTGTAATTTTGTGTTATCTATACTATAAGCTGGAGCTATGGGGTGGTTACCAGATGCTACAGTTCTGCACTTTCTGGCATGTTTAATACAACAGTTGTTGACAAGGGCAAGGTCCTGATGGAGTGCCTGTATGTTAGAAATGGGCTTGATGAAGACTCCAAGCATACAATCATCCATAAGCTTTGTTAACCAAAGCTTCTTGTTGGATAAGTGGAGATCTGGATCCCAGTGCACATCCCTGTGAAACTCCATTGAGTTCAGTGTAACCTGAATGGCTGAGTGTTTCCTCTTTCAGTGTTTAGAATGCTAACTAGTACTGATTAATATTCTTCTGTCCCAGAAGCTACATAAATAAATTCTGTATCTATTTAGTAAAAAAAGGTTGTTTTTATTTTTAAGAGTAATTTTAATAAAATTATATTTGCCTTTGCTGGAGATAGTTCAGCCATGTGTAAAATATCTTATTGGCTTTATGAAAACAATTATGGGTATTTTATTTATCAGACCAATTTCTAACATATTACTCCATTCAAATCCATTTTCATCTTTGTAAATACTTAATAAGTCATCCATAAACATAAATATAAACATACATAGAATGAAGAAATGCAATCTCTTTGGAAAAATAGATATTTTCACAATTTCTTACCCATTTTTCTTATATAATTTATTAACCCCTTCTCTGTTACTCCATTCTTTATTGTGCATTATTTTTCCAGGTTATCCTCTCTGACTAGCTATATTCTTTACAATGCTTCTTTACATATAACATTCATCCAAGCCAGAGGCAGATTTTCAGACTATTCAGATATCAAATTATTTTAATTTTTATTTAAGTGCTTTTTCACAATTTTCCTTGTCAAAGGCATCCAAAATCCTGTAAATCCCTGGCATCTGAACAATGCAATAGAAATAGGTTCATCCTCTTCACATCCTAAAAAAATACATACTCTTTTATTTTTTTTCCTTATTGATTATTTCTACCCTTACTGGGATTCTTTTATGAGACAATCTCAAGAAAATGTCCTCTTACATTGTTATGCTGCTTCTATCTTATGGGTCTATTTTAGTTCAGTGAATGATCAGATGATCAAAGCCGTTAGGTCAAACACCAAGTGTCGAACCGGGAAAATAGCGAACGGCTGGAACAGTGATTTTTTTTTCCCAGGGAAAAAAAAATCGCTGTTCTGGTTGTTCTCTGTTTTGAGTGTTCGAGATTTAGGGGTCGATATAACAACGTTCGATCATCTGATCATTCGTTGTTATATTGTAGACCCTATCTTATACATTCTGAAGAAATCTTTCATCTGTTTTTCCAGCTGGGGTACTTAAAATATTGCAATGTCACATCTTTACATAACCTATAATTTGATTTACTAATGCTTGTAGGTTTCTACAATACTTCTTCCTTTAAATTTTTAGCCAACTCATAAAGAATTTTCAAATATCATCATCCTATTCACACATCTTAAATCTATTGAAACAAAGAGAATCATAGACTAAACCATATTTTACTCATCTTACAGTTCCTTTTTATACAAGAGCCATATTTTTATTTTGTTAAGTCTTAAATCCCATACCACTGAAAAAAATCCATTATCTTATTTTCCAACATCTCCAGAAATGAACGTCTCAGTTCTGTACTGGTTCGCTTCCATTAGCAAGGTTGAACTGCTTGTACTAGGATACTTTAATATTAATTAGACTGAAGCTTATGAATATCATAATCATCTCAAAATACAGCTTTGTGATGAAGCATTTAACTTTCTGCATGATGGCTGACAAAGTATCCAAAAAGCAAAGCATTTTAGACTGGCTTCCAATTTATTTTCCTAAAAATATTCATAGACTAGACATCATGTTCAGTTACTACAGTGACTATGTTCTGATCTACTTATGCTGGTATAAGACCATAAATACAGAAATCAATTTATTTTCTTTCTGTCAGAACTCAAAATTATTACTTTAAGCACAGTCATATCTTCCTTCAAGCTGGTGAGCTAGACACACCAGTAAGATTTTAGATTCTACTCTGATATTGCAATATTTCAGTTGAAAACCTGATGCTTTCTTGAGTGCTGCTCTGAAATCTTGCTTAAATAAGACTGGAATAGAAAATGCCCGTTAGCTGAGAACTGTAAATAATGATGTGCATGTGTGTCACTGACATGTAAGTGGTATGTAGGCACCTCCATTTATGTGGGCATCATTCCCATACCCCCTGACTCTAAATATAACAACTGTAAGTTCAGAACAACACAGACTAAAGGGAAGCATTGCATGAAATATATTTTCCTTTACTCTGAAGTTGTTTTCTGTCTGTGCTGGCCTACTTGAAACACAAAGGTGGGGGTACCGGACCCTCCTCCATTGATAGAGATGAACCGGTCATAGCACCTAGTAAAAATATATTTTACTAAAGTTCAGTTTAGTAATCAAATTATTATTCATAGAGTTATACATTTTGTGACTGCTGAGTTATTTTATCTGTTTAGTCTACAGTTTGCACTACTGGCATAAATAGATTTTAGACACCTCACTGATTCCATTTCTTCAGTGCCATCTCAAACATATATAATAACATGTATCCTTTTAGGAAGAGGTAGGCAAAATCTTAGCCCCTTCACTGGATTACTATAAAAATCCTTGACATCATGACTCAACGTGCAGTCTGTTAAACCAAGGTCATCAGTGTAGGTCAAATATTAGTTAGAGGTGTTATGAACTTTAGTAAAATATATATTTTTGTATTTATTTATTTATTTATTACATTTGATTACTGAGTCCAACTGGGCACGTAGTTCATTTTCAGCGGAGACCTGGGGAGAAAAGCTCCAGCATAAGTTACATAGATACATAATTTTTAGGTTTGTGTCACTAAACAAAATAAGCAAGTTATACAATCATTGTCAGCATACAAGAGCTGAATATAACCTATTGCAAAATAATACATGAGACCATATTGATAACATATTACAAATAATACAGGAGAGAATATTGTTCCAGAGGAGGCAGTACCAAATGTTGAAAAAACATTAAGCTCATGGGTTCATGGAACCAGACTACAGAGTGGTGAGTCTTGTTTGTGAAGTGTGTGGCTTGAGAAGAAGAGTAAAAATAGTCATAGAGAGGAGAAGAAAGAAAAGGACATTGAAGTAGTGGTTTTAGAAGATAGTAAAACATGGGAAACATGCATGGGGAAAGGGGGAATAGAAAGAGATAAGGGGTTAGCCTAGTGAGCAGCAGGGGCAAATCCAGCTGTCTTTGAGGTAATCCTTTAGCTTAGTTTTGAAGGAAGGGTGGGAGGAAATGTTTTGAATGTCTAGAGGGAGAGCATTCCAGAGCTTAGCTATTTTGTTAGAGTAAAGAGAGTCACTATGGTGGTTATGGGATTGAGTGATTTTGAACAATGGCTTATCTGAAGACCTAAGGGACCTGCTATTAACCTGTGGTTGAACTAGTGTTGACATGGCTGGGCAATTTTTGGGCTTGTGGATGATATTATGGGTGAAAGTTAGTTGATTGACGATTAGTAGGTTGGGGGGCTTGAGCCATTTGAGTTGTTGAAGAGCATTTTAATGATGGGTCTTGTGGGGGAGACTGGTGGCAAACTTTGCTATTTTGTTACAGCAGGACTCAAGATTATGGAGTTCAGAGTGGCACGGCTTGGTGAATGTGTGTGAGCCATAGAGAAGGGTGGACAGAAGTTGTGATCTAGCAGTGGCTAATCTGGTTTGGGGTTTTAGGTAGGGCTTGGCCCTATATAGTGAACCAAGTTTGCAGGGACTTCTTTAATAGTTTGGGAGATGTGACTATCAAATTTTAGCCTGTTATCAATTGTCATACCTAGGAGTTTAGCCTAATTGCAGGGCTCAATTAGGGTACCATTGGTTGATGTGATGCATAGGGGTGGGCAGTCGTGTTTGCAGGAGAAGATTATTAACTTGGTTTTGTTAGGGTTTAGGATGAGCTGGTGATCCGATAGGTAAGTTTCGATTTCTTGGAATGATTTTTGCATCTTTGATTGTAGTTCAGGTGGGGAAGGGGCAGAGCAGATAAGGGATGTGTCATCTGCGTATTGTATGATGGATGCATGTTGGGTTGCTGCATTTAGATTGTTGGTAAAAATGGCGAAAAGTAGGGGGCAGAGTATGGATCCCTGGGGTACACTGGTGCATACTGGCAGTAGAGGGGAGAAAGTGTTATCCCATTTAGTGGCCTGTTGATGGTTAGACAGATAACTGTGAAACTATGTTAGGGATGCTGAGTTTAGACTGTGTGAAGCTAGTTTATTAAGTAGTAGTCAGTGGGAAATAGTGTCAAAAGCTTTTGACATATCTAGGAAAATTGCTGATACTAGTAGTCTGCTGTGCATGATTCATAGATTCATAGGTTCATAGGTAGGTACTAGCTATCGGCCCAAGGGCCTACATAAGCCTAACCAGCAAGGTACCATAGCTTACGCCACCCAAGGAAGTTATTTTCCTGTGCCACTGTCCAGCAGAGACACAGAAGTGATCCCCAGGGTGTATTTCCTATTTCCCATCCACTCATCAAGATTTTTCTTGAAGAGTGCTAATGAAGAACTTTGCTTGACATAGATGGGTAGCTTGTTCCAGAGTATAAGAAGTCTCTGGGACAGGAATCTATCCCTCCAGCGTGTCCTGTTTATTGTGGTGACAAGGTTTAGGTCCCTAGAGCATGTAGCTTGGAGGGATTGGGATTTCTTTAGGTGTAGCATGTCCAACAGCTCTGGGTTTGACATAGCTTTATATGTTAAGCAGAGATCACCTCGGTGTAGGCGATATGCTACGGAGTAAAGCTGGAGTTATTTGAGGTGGTCAGTGTAGGGCATTTGTTTGAGGTACTTCTGTGGCCTTTCCAGCTGCTGAAGATGTCTTGTGAGGTACATTCCAAAAGGGGCATTGTACTCTATAATGGGTCTAATGAGTGACGAGTAGAGGTGATGGATGGTGTTGGTGAAGGATACTAAGGCAGTCCTTGAGCTGTGCTTGGGTCTAAAACCATATTTGGCATTGGATAGAAGGTTATTTGTGGTAAGATGTCTGAAGAGTTGTTGATGGATGCATTTTTCTAAAATTTTTGCTATGGGTGGGAGGATGGCAATGGGGTGGTAGTTTGAGATGTCTCTAGAGGGGCCACCTTTGTGAAGGGGCATAATGTGTGAGATTTTCCAAATGGGATTGCTCTGTGATTGAGTGATTGATTAGTGTGGACACTGGGTAGGCTATGGATGGAACAGCAATTTTTAGGAACTCATTTGGGAGTTGGTCGGCTGCGAGGCAGCATGGTTTAAGTTTGGCTAGAAGTTTTTTAATGTAGGAGGTTTGAATAGGTTTTAATGAGAAATGATTTGCACAGCTAGGATCTTGGGGGGAATAGTGAGTGGTAGATTTTGGCGGCTATTTAGTAGGCTTGTGATTGAGTTAATGAAGTTAGAATTAAGTTGTGAGCATATGGATTCGGTGGGGTTTGATGTTGAAGGAGTGGGGGTGGGGGGGTCTGGGGTTGAGGAGGTGGTTGATAGTTTGCAAGAATTTCTGTGGGTTTTGAAGGTATTTTTCTTGAGAGGTTTGGTAGTAAAGTTTCATATCATTGTGGATTTGTTTCTTTGCTTGGTTTCGTAATTGTTGATAGGTTGTGAGATTGGAGGTGTTTTTGGTAGTTATGTATAGGGCTCTGGCTCTATCTCTTTTTTTGATTAGTAGTTTGGTGTCTTGTGCAATTCAAGGTAATCGCTTTGTTTTGATGCATAATTTTCTTGTGGGGCTAGGCTATCTAGAATGTTAAGGAATTTGTTGTTAAACAATTCAACTGCATGGTCAAGTTGAAGGTTAATTAAATGTGACCAGTCACAGTTTTGAAGCAGTTGGTTGAATAAGTCAGAGGAGAAATGTTTATTATTGCAGATGTATTTGAAGGTATTAGCATACTGAGTTTGGATTTTTTCCTGAGCAGATGTGTAGGGGCATGGTTGTTAAGGTTTATGGGTCATCAGCCAGCTTGATAGGCTAGGTTTGGTTTGTTAGTTAATACCCAGTCTAGTAGAGACTCCTTTTTGGAATGTTTGTCTGAGCGTGTGGGGCAGTTTATAACTTAACAGAAGTTGTAGAGGTTTATAAGGTTGGAGAGGCAGTTAGAGGAGCATGTGAGCCAATCATGATAAAAAAAAAACAGAAATAGCTGATTTATCTCCAAAGAAATTATCTGTCAGCATAACCCAAAGCAATTCTACAAGTAAGGTTTTGCTGACTCAACTTTAGCTCTGCCAAAAAAAAATCTCTAGAAGTGGCCTTAATATATGATAGAATGAACTGGTTGATATTCACAGTTCTCAAATGAAGCACCCTCTTCTAAATCATTAGGCCTACATGACATCCTTGTTGGTCCTCTATATTTTATACCCCTTGTTCGTCTTTTTTGCAGTTTCTAATTCTAAAGAATAGACATACTTGAAACATGTGGAAGCTATTCCCTGCTGCTGACAAACTTTCCCATGAATTCTTCAGACTTGCTGCTGATGCTATATCCTTCACCACTACCAGCACAACAGTCCATCCAGGTAAAAATCATATTTTTCCAGTATCTGAAACATTACAAAAATTGTCAATTCCAGTCAATAATGTGTTCCTCTGAGAGTTGTATCAGAGTTTTTCCATATCATTCTTCTATCACCTCTAAGTCCTTAGAAAATTCATATGTTTTTACTAAGTTAACAGCCAAAGGAGGCTATTAAGACTTTTAGCCACATCATCTAGTTCCATGGGAGGCTAACAGTCTCCTTATTCAGTATACTCCCACAAATCCTCAGTGACAATCTAGTTAATTGGTTCCTTCAGTATCTCTCATCTCATGAAATCCTTCCAGCATGGCTTTTGCTGTTACCATAGTATAGAACTGCTCTACAAACCCTTCTAAAGTTTATCAACAACCAATTAAATGCAGTGGAACTACAGTCATTTTGCATTACAACCAATCAAGGTATACCTCTCAACTTCTCTTCTCAAGAATTCTGGACAGAGCAAAAAATAGCAGGTGGGCAACTGGCTAAAATCAGGCACATATTCTAAATGCTGATCTTACAGACTTAGAAATTTGTTAGAATAAGAGATTGTGCATTAATATGCATTTTATGAAGGATATGAAGTCTGAACCTCAAATGTCCATCATTATTTAGTAACTATAATGCTAAACAATTGGCCAGAAATCAACACGTTCGTTGAGGATATACCAAAAGTGTAATGCAAAAATCTGGACATTCTGCAAAATGTTGACAGTTACGAATCAAAGCATTCTATACTTTAATCTGAGGTATTCTCCTGCAGTGATGATTTGAAAATGGAAGTCTCCAGACTTCCTTACATTGATTCTCTAGTCACTTGAACAACAGATGTCAAATGTATAGTGGTCATATGACCTCTCATGTCACTAGACTTAAAGCTCAAGTCCGCAGGGGTGTGTTCTGGGTTTCAAGTCTTCCTTCAAATTTAAAAAAATATCTGAAGCTGTTGAAACAAATATTATATACAGAATGCTGATGACAAAATCATCTTCTCTTCTGACCTGAATATTGCCAAAGACACTTTTATCTTTGGCCTTTGTTTGAGTGTCTTCAAAGCAAAGGCAATGCTATTTACTCCTTGAAAAATTATTTGTTAAATATTTCTCTCTAAAATAAAATCTCAAAACAATTTTCCAAATGAAGTTTCCAAATCTATAAAGTTAGTCAGAGTTAAAACAGCTCAGAATCTCAAATCTCTCAGAACCTCAGCACAGAAATAAATAGAACTTGCTGGAGGGACAGATTCATAACCCAGAGGCTCCCTTCGCTCTGGAATAGAATTCCAATTCATGTTAGGCAGAGCACCTCACTGAATCTCTTCAAGAAGAATCTTGATGAGTGGATGGGGGATCGTAGGTTTGTCCCGGGGATTACTTCCGTGTCACTATTAGACAGAGGCACAGTAAACTAAACCTTAAAAAGGGCACAGTATACTCAAATCAAGGGGTGGCATAAGCCAAACAAAATCGGGCTAGGCTTGTAATTGCCCCAGGGCAGATAGCCTAGTATGAACCTATGAACCTATAAATTTGGTGCTTTTATCAACTCCTTCAGTGTTAGACTCAATCAGACAAAGTAGACTGTTATACAGGGCAAGACAAGTAATGTTTGATCACACCAGAGTTTCTTACTGCCAGACCTTATCTGCACTTAAGTTTCCTTCTGTGCTTCTAGAATCTTAACCAACGTCCATGCAATCAGCTAAATAAACTTAAGCATGTTTATAATTATACTGCTAGACTGGCTTTATGATGTTCTCCTGATAGTTTAGCTGTGTTTCATTCAAATCCTTGTAGTGGCTCATATTTAGGCAAAGGCTTACTGTATAATAGTATTACTATGTTTTATATATATACATATATATATATATATATATATACATATATATATATATATATACACACACACACTGTATAATAGTAATACTTAATAGTAGTTTATTCAGTTAAGTAGGTAGATGGATGAGTGTTAGAACACAAATGCTGTTATTCTAGCAACTTTCTAAGTTTAGAAGCGCAATATTTAAAATGTGTCCCTATTTTTGGGCCTTTGTCCCTACATTATTTTAAGCTTTCTATGGATTTCTTGTGCTAAGAGGTTGAGAGGTATGTT